>NW_024081486.1:649259-836482 GCF_003009895.1 Hyaena hyaena
CTGTTTTTGTGCCAATACCATACTGTCTTGAGGATGACAGCTTTGTAGTAGAGGCTGAAGTCTGGGATGGTGATACCTCCCGTTTTGGTTTTCTTTTTCAGTATTACTTTGGCTATTTGGGGTCTTTTGTGGTTCCATACAAATTTTAGGATAGTTTGTTCTAGTTTTGAGAAGTATGCTGGTGCAATTTTGATTGGAATTACATTGAATGTGTAGATTGCTTTGGGTAGTAATGACATCTTAAATCTGAGGACTGATGGATGTGGGGGGGAGGGGGGAGATGGGCATGGAGGAGGGCACTTGTTGGGATGAACACTGGGTGTTATATGGAAACCAACTTGACAATAAACTATTTGTAAAAAAAAAAAAAAAAAAAAAAAAGGGCAGAGAGTTTTGTCTAGTTGCTAGCAGGAGAAGTCGCATTCAGAGTACATGACAGATTCAATGAAGCTTTGAAGACCTGGGGGTGGGGGGTGGCGGTGCATGTGGAAGGAGCTGGGAGCCATTGCTGGCTGAGACCCAGCAGGAAATCAGGGATTTCTGGGGCGCTTGGGTAGTTTAGTCAGTTAAGGATCTGACTCTTGATTTCAGCTCTGGTCATGATCTCCTGGTTTGTGAGAATGAGCCCTGTGTAGGGCCCTGCACTGACAGCATGGAGCCTGCTTGGGGTTTTTTCTCTCTCTCTGCCCCTCCCCTGCTCGTGCTCGCTCGCTCTCTCTAAAAGTAAATAAATAAACCTAAATAAGAAAAAGAAATCAGGGATTTCAGTCCTATAGCCAAGTGGAATTTAATTGTGTCAACAACCTTAAGGCATCTGAAAGTGGATTATTCCCTAGAGCCTCCACATAGGACCCTGGTTGGCTGACACCTTGACTTTGGCCTTGTGAGACTTGAGATTGCTTGTACTTCTGTTTACTGAACTATGATATAATAAAGGGCTGTTGTTTTCAGCCACTAAGACTATGGCAACCTGTTTTGTGACAACAGAAAACTAACACTCCATCATTAGTATTTCATTTGTGAGAAACATTGGGGCCTCTGGCAGGGTAAACATTCCATTTTGAGAACGTTAATTTGAGTTTTAAAAGCTTTTATATTCTTTTTTTTTAAAGATTTTATTTTTAAGTAATCTCTACACCCAACGTGGGACTTGAACTCACAACCCCGAGATCAAGAATCGCATGACTGAGCCAGCTAGGTGCCCCTATGATCTATCTTGAAAAGATTTTGTGTATGAAGCGAGGTTAATATTTGAAGTTAATTTTTTGTTCTTTACAAATATGAGTTTTTGGGGCGCCTGGGTGGCTCAGATGGTTAGCATCCAGCTTTGGCTCAGATCATGATCTCGTAGTACGTGGGTTCGAGCCCCACGTCGGGCTCTGTGCTGACAGCTCAGAGCCTGCAGCCTGCTTCTGATTATGTGTCTCCCCCTCTCTCTGCCCCTCCCCTGCTTATGTTCTCTTTCTCTCTCTCAAAAATAAATAAACATTAAAAAAAATTTAAAAAGAAACAAATATGGATTTTTTCCAGTACTATTGATTGATAAGACTATCTTTCCCCCTTCTTATTATCTTGTTACCTTTGTCAAAAATCAGTTGACTGTACATATGAGTTTATTATTGAGCTCTCTATTCTGTTTGCATATATTTGAGTTTATACAAATGAATATGTATTGCCTATCTCACTGTTTTTCTTAAATTTTTGAATTCAGTGCCTTCGTATTATGATTTATTTTTATTTCTAAGCCCTTACCTAGTCTAATGCTTCTAACTGCTGCCTGACGTGCATATACATTTTTTCCCTAACATCTCTCCTGAGTATTGACATCTAGATGGCTTAAAACATCTTACTTCCAGACTCTTGAATGCTGGGAACAAACTGAGGGCTGATGGGGGTGGGGGAGAGAGGAAGGGGGTTGATGGGCATGGGGGAGGACACTTGTTGGGATGAGCACTGGGTGTTATATGGAAACCAACTTGACAATAAACTATTTAAGGAAAAAAAAAATCTTACCTCCAGATACTTCCATAACCCCTCTGGAATAATGGAATAATTTACTTGGGATATACATTCAGGAGCAGAATGTTGGGGGTTTAGGATATACATATTCCTGATCTAATTGCTGCCAGATTTTTCTTTAGATTGGCTATGCCAATCTACACTCCCAACACCAGTGCGTGTAAGTTTCTATACTGCATATTCACGCCAATTCTTGGCATTATTGTCCTTTATAATTTGTGATAGTTTAATAGAGAAAGTGCTATCGATGTTTGCCTTCTTACTGTGAATTAAGACATATCTCTTCGTGCTTTTCAGACCCTTGGGTTTCCTCTTTTGTAAATTGCCTGCTTAAAATCATTGCCCGTTTTTGTACTAGAATCATGCAGTTGAAGGCTTTTCTGAGTGTTCTAGATATTAATCCATTACCAGCGTCAGACGTTGCAAATAATGTTTTCCATTCTGTCGCATGTCAGCTAACTTTGTGATTTTCTTATGCTTTGTTGAATAGAAGTCTTCAATTTGAATTTGTTAATTTCATCAGTTTTTGTTTTATGATCTCTGTTTTTTCTTTTTAAGTTTTGTTTGAGACCTACTTCCGTGCCCCTGGGTCATGAAAATATTCATTTACATTTTTATACTATATAGCTTTGTCTTTCGCGTCTAAAGTTCTATAAGTCAAAAATTTGATACCAGGACCGATGAGAGTGTGGGGAAGGTATACTCACATATCCTATCGGTAGGAATAGTTGTTCTGGAAGTCATGTAGGCCTTTTCAAAAGCCTCAAAAATGCATTGTTTGGACATAGAAATTAAGGAGATAATTATACATGTACAAACAAATTTGTCCCAAAGGCTATATTTTGCAGTTATTGTGATAGTGAAATATTGAAAATAATCCAAATATCCAACAATGAGAATTATGGTACCAATTAAATAATTGGCCATCGAGCTATTAACATGATGTGGTTTGCCAGAACAGCCAAAACCGTGAGGAGTTGCTGTTTAATGGGTATCAAGTTTTAGTTATGCCTGATGAATAAGTCCTAGAGTTCTGCTCTATATTGTTATGCCTCTAATTAAAATAAATAAATGAGAAGAACAAAGTCGGAGAACTTGTGCTTCCTCTCTTAAAAATTTGCTACAAAGCTATAGTAGTCAAGACAATATAGTACTAGCATAAGGATAGACAAATTGTATTAATTTCCTATTACTGCTGTAACAAATCACTACAAATGTAGTGGCTCTAAAAACATTTATTATCTTATGCTTTTGGAGGTCAAAAGTTCAAAATCACTCTGCCTAGGCTAAAGTCAAAGTGTTGTCAGGGCTGATTATTTCTGTCAGCTCGGAGAGGGCAATGTATTTCCTTGACATTTTCAGCTTCTAGAGCCTGCCCGCGTTACTGGCGCTTAGCCCCTTCCTTGCGTTAATTTCAGTCTCTTGTTTCCGTCGCCACAGCCCCTACTGACCATGGTCTTATTGTCTGTCTCTTACAGGGATCCTTGTAATTACATTATGCCCCCGAGATGATCCTGGAAAATTTCCCCATCTTGAGATCTTAATTACATCTACAAAGTCCCTTTGGCTATGTACGGCAACATGCTCATAGTTTCTGGGGACTAGGATGTGGGCATATTTTGGGGGCCATTATTCAGCCTCCCGTACAGAGCAGTGGATTAGAACTGAGAGCCCATATAGTCTCAGATTTACGGTTATTGATTTTGACAGGGGTATCAAGACAGTTCAGTGGGTCAAAAAACAGTCTTTTCAACAAGTGGTGCGAGGGCAATTGGATATCCACACGCAAAAGAATGAATCCCTGCCTCACGTTATATAAAAACAATTAACAAAAATGGATTCTAGAACTAAATGTAAGAATGAAAAAATTACAAAGCTCTTAGAAGAAAACTTAGGCATAAAGTTTCATGAAATTGGATTAGGCAATAGTTTCTTAGATATGACACCTAAAGCACACATGCACAAAACCACAGGAAACAATTGACAAATTGAATCTCATCAAAATTTTTGCATCAGAAAGCACTAAATAGAGAATGAAAGTACAACCTATGAGGCACCTGGGTGGCTCAGTGGCTGAGCCTCTGACTCTTGATTTCAGCCCAGGTCTTGATCCCAGGGTAGTGGGATCGAGCCCCGTGTTGGGATCCATGCTGAGCATGGAGCCTGCTTGAAGTCCGTTCTCTCCCTCTCCCTCTCTCCCTCTGTCCCTCTCTCTACCCTTCCCTCCACCTCATGTTCTCTCTCTCTCTCTCAAAAAATAAAAAAAAGTGCAACACACAGAATAGAAAATTTTTGCAAATTATATATTTGATGAGGGACTTTTTGTTTCTTTTATTTATTAAAATTTTTAAAAATATTTATTTTTGAGAGAGAGAAAAAGCATAAGCACGGGAAGGCAGAGAGAGAGAGAGAGGGAAACACAGAATCTGAAGCAGGTTCCAGGCTCTGAGCTGTTAACACAGACCTGACATGGGGCTTGAACTCATGAACCACAAGATTATGACCTGAGCTGAAGTCAGATGCTTAACGGACTGAGCCACCCCAGCATCCTGACAAGGGACTTTTAAAGCAGAATATATAAATAATTGTTACAATTCAGCAATAAAAACACAGCCCAATTTAAAATTGGCAAAAAGTCTGATCAGATATTTCTCGAAAGAAGATCTACAAATGACCAAGAAAACACATGGAGAGACCTTCACAGTAGTCATTAGGGAAATGCAAATCAAAGCTGCAATTAAAATTTTGTTTTTTCAAAACCACGATTAGAGACTATTTAAAACCCACGAGGATGGCGATAATCAACAAAATGGAAAATAATTTCGGGGAAGATGTGGAGAAATTGGACCCCTCATACATTGCTCTTGATAATGTAATATGGTGCTGCTGCTGGGGAGAACAATTTGTTGGTTTCTGAAAAAGTTAGAGTTCTACTCCTAGGTATGTGCTTGAGAGAACTGAAAGCTTATGCCCACACGAAAACTTGTACATAAATGTCAGTGGCAGTGTTATTCATAATAGCAAAAAAGTAGAAACAGCTGCTTTTTTTTTGGATAAGCAAAATGTGGTATAGTCCTGCAACGGAATATTATTCAGCCAGAAACGGGAGTTAGGGACTGATACATCCTACAACTTGGATGAATCTTGAAAACAGTTTGCTAACTGACAGAAGCCTGTCACAAAAGACCACGTTTTATATGATTCCATTTATATGAAATGTCCAGAATAGGTAAATTCACAGAGGCAGAAAGTAGATTAGTTGGTTGCTGAAGGCTTTGGAACAGGGTTGAGGGAAAATGGGTGTTACCACTAATGGGTACAGTATTTCTTTTGGAGGGGATTAAAGTGTTTTAAAATTTATTTTACACGGTTCCACAACTCTGTAAATATAATAAAACCCATTAAATTGTATACTTTAAATTTTTTAATGTTTGCTAATTTTAGAGAGAGAGAGAGACAGAGCATGAGCGAGGGACAGGCAGAGAGGGAGACCCAGAATCCAAAGCAGGCTCTAGGCTCTGAGCTGTCAGCACAGAGCCTGACATGGGGCCTGAACCCTCGGACCCCAAGATCATGACCTGAGCTGAAGTTGGATACTTAACTGACTGAACCACCCAGGTGCCCCTAAATTGTGTTTTTTAAATTGGTAGGTTGTATGGCATGTGAATTAGATTTCAGTCAACATAAAAATAATTGAACCGGAACAAAAAAATGTGGTTTACAACAATTCCCACCTGGAAGATTTGTTTTATTTTTCATGAAAGCTTAAAATTAAAAAAAAAAAGCTTTGGATTCATTAAAAACATCCAATGGTGATGGGAAAGTATATTTGACCTAGAAAGATGCGCACAATTGCTAAGTGAAGAAAATCCAGCAGTGTGTTAGTATGCATATATTCATGTGCATACATAAGTGAGTTAACACAGACATGCACACTTTTGGTCGCAGTAGATTACTCCAACATTTTCTGGGAAACTCTTTATCTTCCTTCTATCCTGAATAGAATATTCCTTGCTACAACCTTCGTTGCAGGGTTTGTTTGTTTTTTTTTTTTCTTTCAGCCCTGAATAGATCCTACCACTCCCATCTGGCCTGCCGAGTTTTGCTGCAAAGTCAGTTAATGGTCTTATGGGGATTTCCTTGTGGGTAACTGTTTTTTCTTGCTGCTTTTAAAATGATCTCTTTATCACTACTTTTTGCCATTTTAATTACTACGTGTCTCAGTGTGGACTTTTTTGGCTTGATTTTGCTGGGGACTCTCTGTACCTCCTGGATCTGGATTTCTGTTTCCTTCCCTAGACTTGGGAGGTTTTCAGCTGTTATTTCTTGAAGTAAATTTTCTGCCCCCTTTTCTCTCTCTTCTTCTAGGATCCCTATAATGCAGTTGCCTATTAAGCTTGATGTTGTCACTGAGTTTCCTAAGTCTCTTTTCATTTTTTCCCCCCTCACCTGTTTGGCTTGATTGCTTTCCATTACTCTGGCCTCCCATTTGCTGATCTGTTCTTCTGCTTCCTCTAGTCTACCCTTTATTCCATCTAGTGTATTTTTAATTTCAGTTACGGAGCTTTTCGTCCTCTGATTGGTTCTTTTTTATATTTTCTGTCTCTCTGTTAAGGGTCTCACTGAGGTCCTCCACTCTTTTCTCAACTCCAGGAAGCATCTTTATGACCATTATGTTAAATTCTCTTATTGGGTATATTATTTATTTCCATTTTGCTTAGCTTCTTTGATTTTGTCCTTTAATTTCATTTGGGACATAGTCCTCTGTCTCCTCATTTTGTCTAAGTCCCTGTGTCTGTTTCTCTGTGTCAGGAAAATCCACTGTATCTCCTGCTCTTATGGAGAAGAGGTCCTATAGGGCCCTGCAGGTACAATATCCCCTGTTCACTGGAACTGTCCCTTCAGGGCTGTCTCTGCTGGGTGGAGTGTGGCCTGTTGTTTTTGGCTGAGCCGTAAGGCTCTCTTTGCCTATTGTGGGCAGGGTTTGGTCCCTGTGTAGTTACTGGGCCGGGCTGCCTTGGCCTTGAGTTGAGTCAGACTAGGTGTTTGACAGAGGTATGGTAGCACCAAACTGCAGGGTGCTTTCCCTCATTGTCCCCTGAGAAGATTTTGTTGTTGAGACTTGTTTTGTAGCCTATTTTTGACCTTTTCTGGAGAATGTTCTGTGTGCACTTGAAAAGAATGTGTATTCTGCTGTTTTAGGAAGGAATGTTCTGAATATAGTTGTTAAATTCATCTTTTCTAGTGTGTCATTCAAAGCCACTGTTACCTTGTTGATTTTCTGTTTGGATGATCTATCCATTGATGTAAATGGTGTGTGAAAGTCCCCATAAGTATTTCTGTCGAGTAGTCCTTTTATGTTTGTTATTAACTGTTTTTTGCATTTGAGTGCTTCATGTTGGGTGTGTACATATTTACAATTGTTACTTCTTCTTGTTGGATTGTTCCCCTTATTTAAATTTTTTTTTCATGTTTGTTTATTTTGAGAGACAGAAAGAAAGCATGTGTGTGTACTAAAGGTGGAGGGGCAGAGAGGGAGAGAGAGAATCCCAAGCAGGCTCCACACTGTCAGCACAGAGCCTGATGCAGGGCTCAATCCTGCAATCCTGGGATTGGGACCTGAGCCAAAATCAAGAGTCAGATGCTCACCCGGCTGAGCCACCCAGGCTCCCCGTTCTCCTTAGCATTATGTAGTGTTCTTCTTTGTCTCTTGTTACAGTCTTAAAGTCTATTTTGTTGGATGTAAGTATGATGTAAGTATTGCCAGCTTTGATTTTTTTTTGACATCCATTTGCTGTTTCTCCATCCGCTCACATTTTTTTTTTCTTAGCAAGATGGTGTGAGTAGGGGAGAGGGAGAGAGGGAGGGAGAGAGAGATAATCTTAAGCAGGTTCCACACTCAGCACAGAGCCCGACGTAGGGCCACCTTAGGATCATGACCTGAGCCACAATCAAGAGTCAGATGCTCAACTGAACCAGCCTCCCACCCATCCCCCTCACTTTCAATCTGCAGGTGTCTTTAGATCTAAAATGAGTCTCTTGTAGGCAGCACATGGATGGGTCTCATTTTTCTGTTACCCCGTGTCTTTGATTGGAGCATTTAGTCCATTTTCTTTCAAAATAATTATTGATAGGTATGTACTTATTGCCACTCTTCTACTTATGTTTATTTTTATAGTTCTTCTCTATTCCTTTCTTTCCTTCCTCTCTCCTCTCACAGCCTATTGGCTTTCTTGAGTCATATACTTGGTTTCCATTCTCTATTTTTTGCATATCTCTATAACCAGTTTCTGATTTTTGTTTGCCATTAGATTTATATATAACACCTTATGCATGTATCAGTCTGTATTAAGTTGGTGGTTGTTTATGTTTGATTTTGCTCTTGTCCTTTCCCCATATTTTAGGTATATGGTGTCATGCTTTATTTGTGTGTGTGTGTGTGTGTGTGTGTGTGTGTGAATTCCCTGACTGATTTTTATAGATACATTTATTTTAAGTGCTTTTGTGCTTCCTACTTTTCTTGCTCCTATTTTTTTTTTAATTTTTTTTTTAAATTTATTTCTAGGAGAGAGAGAGAGAGACAGTGTGAGCAGGGGAGGGTCAGAGAGAGAGGGAGACACAGACTCTGAAATAGGCTCCAGGCTCTGAGCTGGCAGTCAGCACAGAGCCCGACGCGGGGCTCGAACCCATGAACCGCGAGATCATGACCTAAGCAAAAGTCGGACGCTCAACCGACTAAGCCACCCAGGCGCCCCATTTTCTTGCTCCTATTTACGATCTTTCCTTTCCACTCACAGAGTCTCCTTTAGCATTTCTTGTAGGGCTGGTTTAGTGGTGATGGATTCCTTGAATTTTTGTTTGCATGGGAAGCTCATTGTCTTTCCTATTCTGAATGATAGACTTGTTGGGTAGGCTATTCTTGGTTCCAAGTTGGTTTTTTTCCCCCCTTTCAGCATTTTGTATATATCATGCCACTCCCATCAGACCTACAAAGTTTCTGCTGAAAAATCAGCTGATAGCCTTATGGGGTTTCCCTTGTATGCAATTGTTCTCTTTTCTCTTGTTGCTTTAAATTTCTCTTATCACTCCCTTTTACTCTTTCAATTACTAGTTATTTGTGTGGACCTCCTTGAGTTGATTTTGTTGGGCCCCTTCTGTGCCTCCTGGATCTGGATTTCTCTGTTCATTCCCCACATTCAGGAAGTTTTTAGCTATTTTTTCTTCAAATTATTTTGCTGCTACCGTTTTCTCTCTTGTCCTCCTCGATCCCTGTAATGCATATTTCACTATGTTTGATGTTGTCACTGCCCTTATTTTTTTTCATTTATTATCTTTTTTTTTTTTTTTGGTAATATTCAGCTTAATTGCTTTCCAATCCTCGTCCTCCAGTTTGCTTATCCATTCTTCTGCTTCCTCTAGTCTACTATTTTTGTCTCTAGTATATTTTTAATTTCAGTTCTCTTTCTTTTATGTTTTGTGTCTCTTTGTTGAAGAGAAGTCTCACTGAAGTCATCCACTCTTTTCTCAACTACAGTGCATGTCTTTAACAGCATTAATTTATTTTTTTATTTTTTTTTAAAGTTTGGATTTATTTATTTATTTTATTTATTTCTAGGAGAGAGAGAGACAGCGCGAGCAGGGGAGGGTCAGAGAGAGAGGGAGACACAGACTCTGAAATAGGCTCCAGGCTCTGAGCTGGCAGTCAGCACAGAGCCCAGTGCGGGGCTCGAACCCACGAACCGCGAGATCACGACCTAAGCGAAAGTCGGACGCTCAACCGACTAAGCCACCCAGGCGCCCCTAACAGCATTAATTTAAATTCCCTATCAGACTTATGCCTTATCTCCATTTTGCTTAGCAATCTTGCTGTGATTTTGACCCGTTCTTTCATTTGGGATCTATTTGTTGTGCTGTCTCTTTAAGGATGGAGACTCAGTTTCTCTCACCCTCTTGGCTCTCCCAGAGCTGAGCCAGTGGATTTTCAAAGTTCCAAGGGTTAAGCTCTGCTGAATGTAAGAACTCATGAAATTATGCCCCTCTGGTATTCAAAGCCAAATGTTACAGGGATTCATCTTCCTCATGTGGGTTCCCCGTGCATAGGATGCTTGGTGTGAGGGTCTGTTTCTCTCCCCTCCCTGTGGCTGCCATGTCCCTCCCTCCTGTGGATAGTCTCATGGGTCCGTTTTGCCTCTGACAGCATCTCTACCCTTGCTACCCTCTCCAATGTGGCCTCTTCTCTACATTTAACTGTGGAGAGTCTACTCTGCCAGTCTTTGAGTTTTCTGGGTTATTTACACTGATGTCGGTGTCATCTAAGTATATTCTTGGGATGAGGTGAGCCTAGGATCCTCCTACTCAACCATCTTTGGGGAAGTCGATTACCCCAAAGTTTTCAAAGTGTGTTTTTCTTGGGCTAGGTTTCAGGATTTTATTTTTCCTTTTTCCTTATTAATTAATTAATTAATTAATTTTGGTAATGAGCATGTATTTTTTTAAGAATAAAACTTCTAGGGGCACCTGGGTGGCTCAGTTGATTGAGTGTCTGACTTCGGCTCAGGTTGTGATCTTGGGGTTTGTGAGTTCGAGCCCTGCATCATGCTCTGTGTTGACAGCTTAGAACTTGGAGCCTGCTTCGGATTTGACGCCTCTCTCTCTCTCTCTCTCTCTCTCTCTCTCTCTCTCTCTGCGCGCCTCCCCCATTCATGCTCTGTCTCTGTCTCTCAAAAATAAACATTAAAAATTTTTTTAAAAAGAATAAAACTTCTAAAGCTTATATGCTCAGATATAGTGGTTCTCAGAAAGTAGAAAAGTCCATAAAACCTCAGCCTTTCCCCTATCGCCTCTGCTCTGGAGCCACTGTGAGGGGAGACAAACTTTGCATCATTGATATGACAGAATGAGCTAGCTTCTTCCCTGTAGTGCATTGGAAGAACTGAGGAGATAAGAGGCACAATGCCGTGTTCCCATTTGTTTTGATGTAAACCCTCAGAACAGCAGGCGTATCCACAATCAAATGTAAGCACCCAAAACACCTAAAGCTGAATGGAAGTTCATTTAAAAATGCCTGTTATGTTCTGATTAAATTCCCCACATCTTTGTTAATTTGCATTAGTACAAGTGATATATTATTTGGTGTTTGTTTGTAAGTTGTTTCATTTTGTATATTTGGTATCTCTGAGTGGCTTGTGGGTTTTCAGGGGCATGGGATCTTGCCTTTTATTCTTCCCCTTGCTCTCCTAAAGCCCAGTGATGGAGCTTTGTGCCCGGCAAGGACACAGCCAATGGAAAATGAAATGGTTCTATTGGCAGAAACCAGTAGAGACTTGAATCAATTATCCCCCCATCTCTTTGTAGCCAGAAAGACTTTTTTCATATTTCATTCTAAACTTTGTTTTGAGGGAGGGGTGCAGAGGAAGAGGGAGACAAAGAATCTTAAGCAGGCTCCATGGCTAGCATGGAGCCTGACTCGGGGCTCGATCTCACAACCCTGACATCATGACCTTGGCTGAAATCAAGAGTTGGATGCTTGACTGCCTGAGCCACCCAGGCACCCTGCTATATTTTATTCTAAAACTAAAGGTTTTATTTTGGGCAGGTGGCCCTCACCATCTCACTGTCTTTTAATTAACAAATGAACTGCTCTTCTGGCATGTGTTGTAGAGCAAGTCTATCTTGTAATATTAAGTATTTATTTTTGTACAGCAGATTCCCACACATTTAATGGCTTAAAACAACACATATGTATTATTTCACAGTTTTTGTGGGTCAGAAGTCTAGGCCTACCTTAGCTGGGTCCTTCGCCTAGGGTCTTAAAAGGTAATAGTCAAGGTCCCAACCAGGCTGTGGAGCCTTTTGGAGACTTAACTGGGGGAGAATCTGCCTTTGTGCTCACTCAGGTGATCGTCAGAATGCATTCCCTTTTGAAGACAGAGGGCCCCAAGCCCTTAGGTTGACTGGCAGCTGCCCTCAGGTCGTAGAGGCCACGGACATTTCCTTGCTATATAGGTGTCCCCGACATGGCTACTCACTTTAAGCCACTTTAAGGAGTCTCTGAAGCCAGGCTGCTCACAAAATGAAGTCTGTACAGTGTAACGTAATTGCAAGAGTCACATCTCATCACTTGGTCATTTGTATTGTTTAGAAACAAGTCACAGGTCCCACCCATAGTCTGGGTGAAGGTATTAGACAAGAAGGTGGATACTAGGAGGAGGGCGTCATGGGGATCCTTATGATTTAGTTATCAGCCACACTTTGTGATTTATTTTAATTTTTTAAATGTTCATTTATTTTGGAGACACTGTGTGTGCACATGCAAGCACATGCAAGGGGGGAGGCCTTGGGAGAGGGGGGACAGAGGATCCCAAGCAGGCTGACAGCAGAGAGCCTGACGTGGGGCTCGAACTCATGAACTGTGAGATGGTGACCTGAGCCGAGGTTGGACACTTAACCAGCTGAGCCTCCCAGGCGCCCCTGTGATTTATTTTCAAGTACATACCAGAAACGTATGCTGTCCTAGGTTAGACATTTTATGATTATTTTATATATTTTTAAAAT
This sequence comes from Hyaena hyaena, assembly GCF_003009895.1. Taxonomy (NCBI): domain Eukaryota; kingdom Metazoa; phylum Chordata; class Mammalia; order Carnivora; family Hyaenidae; genus Hyaena; species Hyaena hyaena. The sequence goes on from NW_024081486.1 coordinate 661,833, forward strand.
AACTGACATGAGTATCTGATTTCCTATAACTAGACTCCCTGCTGAAGTACAGGAGTCTGTGCTTAGCTGGTGGCCCAGAAGAGCTCCATTTCAGGGATTCGGCGAGCACCATTTCCTAGGACTTGCTGACACTAAAAACCAAAGCTCCGTTGTAGGAACCATATTTGTGGCCAACTGCCTGCATATTATGTCATCTACACGTTCCTACAGAAATGCTACAGCTCTTCTCTAAGCCAGACCTTTGTAGATCTGTTTCCCTGGGTCCTGTCGCTCCGCCTCCCCGTATAAGTGCTTTGGCAGGATTGTGCTTTGGCCTGAAACCATCCGCCTGGAGGGAGTGATCCTGTAGGAAGCAGCACTGTGCAGGGTGTTACTAGAGATGGTGTAATGTCACGTCTCGTCTCGGTACCAGGAATACTAGTGCTTCTCTCATTTGTCGTATTTCCTGCAGGCGCTGTACATCACACAACCACCCTCCTGCCTCCACGCTGGCCAGGTTCGTGTCTTGCTGTTAGCACGTCTTCCAGACTTTCAGTAGATGTTTTGTGTATTAACTTTACTCCTGGCTTTGGTTTTACCTTTCAGCCTTTTTTTTTTTTTTTTTTAAATCTTGCCCTGATCTCCTTACCTTTTCTCTTATGTACACTTTTTACTTTATCATGAAATAAAAAATAAAGCATATCGTATTATACATGTAGTAAGCTGCCTGTGGATAGCAGGGAGTAGGGACAATTTGTTTGAAGCTGCCGCCGTCTCAAAGTGAACATTGTAGCTGTGCCCAGAGAAGTCACAGCAGTTTTCTTTTTAAGTTAAAAAAAATATTTATTTATTTAAAAAGTTTTTAAATTTATTTTGAGATGGAGTGAGCGAGTGAGCACATGCCAAGGGAGGAGCAGGGAGAGAGAGCTCCCCCAGCAGGCTCCATGCCTCCATGCGGAGCCTGACTGGGGGCTCAGTCTCAAGGGTCAGATGCATAACTGACAGAGCCACCCAGGCGTCCCCAAAGCATTTTCCTTAAATGGAAGGGTACATGTTACACTGAACTATTTGAACCTATAAAAGCTACTGGGATGTTCAGTGGTGAGTCAGAAAGATTGTTCTTTTGTGGCAGTTGCTTGCCTAGGCTAATGGGAATACCAATCTCAACTAGGCTAGGTGCTGAAGAGTTAGCAGGCATTAAGTTGGGGTGCTTGTGAGGACTGATCTTAAACTAGCACTGGTACAATGCCAGGAGAAAAGGTGAAAACAGAGAGATGGAGCGACCCTAACAGGAATGTTTATTCCTTAAGAATCTTATTTGCCATAGGGGCACCTGGGTGGCTCACTCGGTTAAGCATCCGACTTCGGCTCATGTCGTGATCTCACGGTTCATGAGATCAAGCTCTGTATTGGGCTCTGCACTGATGGCGGGGAGCCTGCTTGGGAATCTGTCTGTCTCTTTCTCTGCCCTTTCCCCTCTTGTGCTCTCTCTCTCTCTCTCAATCTCAAAATAAATAACCTTAAAAAAAAAAAGTTGGAATGGTGAGGGGCCAGTGGAAAAGAAATCAGGGTGAGGAAAAAGGTATGGCTGGAGCAAGGGTGGGCAGCTTGTTCAAGCACTGTAAAGGGCTGTCCCCCGTTTCTTCCTGGGAGAAGGCCAATTACAAACTTTCTAGGAATTGACAGTCATGGCGTGTTACCGTTAAGATGGAGTTAGCCATTAAATTAATTTCCAACTCTGTCTGCCCGACATCTGCATTGTCTCTCTGTGGCCAGAATGGAGCCTCTAAAAATGGTTTATTCAAATGTCACAATATGCTTTCTTCCAGTAATCATGACCTTAGAGAAGAACTGTGGAAGCAGTTATCATTGTCAAGTGAACAAAACTGAGAAATAATACCACATTCAAGTAAAAATAGCACTTTTTTCAGGACGAACATTAGAAAAAGCTAAGCTAAAAGTCTTTCCAATTTCTTTCCATTCCCTGACTTCTTTCAAGATGCCTTCCAAGATGGAAGAAGATTTTTCATTCTTTTTTTTTTCTTGTACTATATTGCTTCCTACAAATCTTGGTTTAATTTTTAAATTTATGGAGTGATAAGGTAATATAAAAACTCCTTTGCCCATTCCTTATTAAAATACAAAGCAAGAAGGAAGCCTGTCCTTGAACACCTGTCAGGTGCCAGGATCTTTATAAACACTAACCCCTTAAATCCCAGTGATAGCTTCGTGCAGTAGGAATGACGTTTGATGTTTGTTACAGATGGGGGAAATTGACCATCTGTGGTTAGACAGGCTCTGTAGCTTGTCCAAGGTCACACAGATGTTAATTGGGGGAGCCGCAATTCAAATCCAGAACCTTCTCATTTCAGAACCCTTGTGGTTAGCTACTATTGACACATACCTCTTAGAGTTGTCAGGATTAAATAATATGATCAGTGTAAGGTACTTAGCAGAGTTATATACATAAATAGCTCAATAAAGGGAAGAGCTCCCAACAATGACCACCACCACTATTCTGTTTTCCAAGTAGTTGAGATTTGCTGGAATACGGGATGTGTGAACATCTCACTACAGAGTCTGAATCATTAAGATATATTTAAGCATATCAGTGATACTCACCGAATGTGGACCATACACCAGAGCTTTCTCTCACGTTTTTATTCTCTTTTCATCCTGACGGCATTGTAATGCTGGTAGTTTTGCTCTCTATACTTCACAGAAGGGAGAGTGAACCTGAGAGAGATGAGGTAACTTGCTTAAAGTCCCATCTAGGGGTGCCTGGGTGGCTCAGTTGGCTAAGCGTCCAACTTCGGCTCAGGTCATGATCACACGGTTCGTGGGTTCGAGCCCCACATCAGGCTCTGTGTTGACAACTAGCTCAGAGCCTGGAGCCTGCTTCTGATTCTGTGTCTCCCTCTCTCTCTACCCCCCCCCCGCTCATGCTGCCTGCCTCTCTCTCTCTCTCTCTCTCCCCCCCTCCCTCTCTCTCTCTCTCTCTCTCAGAAATAAATAAAATATTTAAAAAAAATTAATAAAGTCCCATCTAGAAAATGGCAGAATCAGAACATGGCTCCAGGTTTGTCTAATTCCCAAGCCTATGCTTCTTATGCTCCACATTCATGCCTCTATAATTGTAAGACCAAATTGCTGAGGTTATTTCTGTACCTCACCCACAGTTGTACTGTACAAATAGTTCCCTCCATGTATTAGGCCATAATTTATGTGGATCCATTCAAAGATCCCACTAAAGAGGGATTGGTTGTGATCACAAATTTCTGAGGACCATAATAACCTTCATTGAAACTGACTTGTTCAGTTTTTCTGTAATGTGACATAATCAGTTGAAAGAAATCTGGGAGTTTTAAATGCTCTGATTAAGTCTTTGTCAGTCATGAGTTCTGATCTCTGTGGCTTCAAAATGGGATCAGAGGATGGTTCAGAATTTAATGCAGACCCAGCTCTCAGAGCTTGCCTGGGGTTCAAAGGGATACATCAAAGGATGGTCCTGAGAAATTCTCCCATTACACTTTCATGGTCAAGATAACTCAGAGTTTTGAACAGTGAGGCCTGTGAAAGGGAAGCAGTTACAATCAACTCATAAAGAATGTTTGAATAAAAGCAATTGGTAACCACACTTTTCTTCATGAAAGCCCATGGAATGAGAGTGATCATTAAACATACAAAGAGCACTGAAATAAGCGAACAGACTACTCTATATTTTAGAGGTTTAAGAAACAATGACTGAAAATAGTATCGGAGCAACTGAGTTATTAGGAAGAGCCGGTGTCAGACTTCTCCTCCCAGATTGGTTTGGCCATCTACAAAATCAATAACCGTCATGCTGCAGTGTATCTGGGAAATAATTATTGCTGTCAAATGACCTCTTGGTTAGCAAGACAAGCCAGCATACTCGGAAGGTGAGAGCGCAAAGAGCCAGCCTGTGCAGAGCTGGGCAAGAGAATTTCATGCCCAAAATGGTGACTTCTAGGGATGTGGCTGGGACAATTTTTTCTCATCCTTTTCACTTCTCTCTCTGCGTTTTGCCTAGCACAGGAAGGGAATGCCTCCCGTTTTATTTCTCCGCTGGTTTCCCCTAAAACACTCTCTTGCATTTCTCCGAGAGAAACGGCCACAAGAGGTGATGGGGTATGTCTTAGGAATCATTGTACTGATTGTTAGAGATGAATTTACATTGCAGGGCATAACGGTGGGTTATAGAATTCTTCCATTTCTGTATATCACATTCTGCAGGGAATCCATCTTATTTCCCCCAATTCAGTAAACTCCTGAGTATTCTTTCTGCCCAGAGACAGCTCGGCCCGTCAGCCTCTGCTGTCTGCCTGTCTGCGGACCCTAGCCAGGGACTCAGCCCCAGCCAGCCCTGAGGGAGAATGGGTGTTAAGAAGTCCCATCCTTACCTTTTGATGAGGTCTGAACCCATTCTTGTTAACAGGTTTATATCCATTACGCCTGAGCTGAACACCTCCTCCCCCCGCCCCCCAGGCCATATGGCTGGCTGTTGTGTCATTTTTCTCCACCTAGCCCACCGGTTCTCCATCCTCCCATAACCACCTATGAGGCTATATTCTCCCGTAGCCGTTCTTTCCCTGGAACCTGGAGCTCGCGCTTATAATCTCAGCTGCTCATCACTTCTCAGCCTTTTGGCCAAGATCAGGTGTGATCTTAGCCGCTCAGTTTCCATTTCTGCAGTGCTGATCGGTGCTGCCAGCTGCCTTGGCCTATGGACACTGGCCCCTCTGAGAGTCCTAGTTCCCCATGAGCCTTTGCGTTATGTATGGTGGACTGTTGTTCACCTTGCTCAGAGACCAGACCTTTGCCTCTTCACAGCTTGCTTCTCCACTAGCTCACTGGAGACGTCTTGTGTGGCTCCTGTGTGAACTCGCACTGCTCTTACATCATTGTGCATAGATGGACACTTGACCATCTCTGTGATATGATGGAGGCATTTTAGTGTCATGGAAAGAACAGGAAAAGAGTGATTTTTTTAAGTTTATTTATTTTGAGAGAGAGAGTGAGCGAGCGAGCGAGCATGAGCAGGGGAAGGGGGAGAGAGAGAATCCCAAGCAGGCTCTGCACTGTTGGCACAGAGTCCAATGCAGGGCTCAAACCATGAGATCACGACCTGAGCTGAAACCAAGAGTCAGACACTTAACTGACTGGGCCACTGAGGTGCCCCAATAGTGATTATTTAAAAAATATTTATTTTTAAGAGAGAGAGCATGCATGAGTGGGAGGAGGGGTAGAGAGAGAGGATCCCAAGCAGACTCCACCACAGCGTGGATCCCGACTCAGGACTCCATCTCATGAACGGTGAGCTCATGACCTGAGCTGAAATCAAGAGTCAGATGCTTAACCAAATGAGCCACCCAGGCGCCCCAAGAGTGATTTTTCTAATTATACTTAGCAACTGTCTTTAAAGGCCTTTCATGTGAATGGGAACAGCTTCTCTTACATATCATTTACTGACAGTTCTCACAACTTTGGGTGTGTGCGTGAATTCACGGTGGACTGTTGGGGCAGCAGACATGGGTTCAGGTTGCAGCTCTGTTAATTGTGTAGGACCTTGGGAAATGGCATCACTCTACTGGATCCTAGTTCCCTCATCCATAAAAATGGTGGTGATAGTGGATATATCTCATGACATTGGTGAGAGTAATGAAAGATTGGATATAAAAATATCTTGTGAACCCCTCTTTATCCTGTGGAAGTGAAACTTTTGAATGAATAGAACTTCATAAACACTTCCTCACGTGTGAAGAAATGCATCAGGGTGTCAGCACATCTAGTGACCAAGAAGTCTGACCACCGACTGGTGCTTATAAGACAAGCAGTGGAGTTTCATAGCTTAAGGTGTAGGTCTGTGACCTGGGACACAGACAGTCCAAGATTATGGATTTGATTGTAGGCACAGGTAGAGGACGCAGCATGTGGTAGTGAAAAGAGTGTGGGCTTTAGAGTTAGACCACCTGGGATCAAATCTCAGTTTAGCTGTTTAATGACCAGGTGAACTTGGGCAATTTAGGCAATCTCTTTGAATCTCAGTTTCACCACAATAACGCTACCACCACGCTATTGATTTTTTCAAATTCCCATCTGACAGTCTTTGTTTATTGACTGGAACATTTAGCCCACTTATAGTTGATGTGTTTATGAATATATTTGGGATTAAAATTTTCATTTTATTGTGTAGGGTTCTTGAGTCCTTTTCTTCTTTGTCTTTCAGTTAAGTGTTTTTAACCTTTCTGTTATTTTTCCTTGACCAGTCAGAAAGTGATGCACTCTTTCTATTCGTTTAGCTGTTACCCTATAAATTATGACATAAATAAATAACTTACCAAAGTCTAAAGTGAGTCAAAGCCATTATCCTACTTCCTTCTCCACCTTAAGCTTAAATGTTTTATTGCCTGGTATTTAAAGTCTATTATGTTTCACTTCTCTTTTTAATTCCAACATTCCCTGTTATTGTTGCTTTTATAGTCAGTATTCATTTATATTTGCCCACGTTAAAAAAAATTTATCTATTTTGAGAGAGACGGTGCAAGCCAGGAAGGGGCAGAGAGAGGGCAAGACAGAATTCCAAGCAGGCTCCACACCATTGGTGCAGAGCCCGATGTGGGGCTCGAACTCACAAACTTGTGAGATTATGACCTGAGCTGAAATCAAGAGTCTGTTGCTCAACCGACTGAGCCACCCAGGCAGCCCTGCCCACATTTTTAGTACTTTCCTTATTCTTCATTTTTTGTTTCATGCCTCAGATACTCCATCTGGTGTATTTTCTTTTGGCTTTAAATGTGTCTTTTATACTTTTAGAAAAAATATAGGCTAATAATGCAGCTCAGCTTATATTATTGTTATGATTACATCGCCTGTAATTGTCTCTATTTTGCATGAATTCTTGAAAAGTATTTTTGTGGGGTATAGAGTTCGAGGCTAACAGTTATTTTTGTTCAGCGCATCGAAATAGTATATGGTCTTCTGGTGCCTGTTGTTGGTATTGAGAGGTGAGCTGTTTATTGGTTATTTCTTTGAAGTTAATCTATATTTTCTTGGCTACTTTTTCTTTTTTTCTTTTTCTTTTTTTTTAAGTAGGCTCTATGCCCAACGTGTGACTTCAGCTCACGACCCCAAGATCAAGAATTGCATGTTCTACCAACTGAGCCAACCAGGCACCCCTCTGGGCTACTTTTAAGGTTGATTGATTCTCTCTTTCACACACACACAACCGCTTCTGTCCCCCCCAGTGCAACTCTGTCACTGGTCATTTTCATTATGACGAACTTAGGCATGGATTTCGTTTCCCTTATCCTGCTTGGAATTCACTAGACCTTTTGAATCATAGAATTTATGTCATTATTCTCCCCGTGGTGACTATATAATTTATTCTCCCAAGCAGGACTCTGCTGAGAGTGGAAGGAGGTGACCTTAAGAATTAAGCTGGGACTGGGGCGCCTGGGTGGCTTAGTCGGTTGAGCGTCCAACTTTCGCTTAGGTCATGATCTCGCGGTTCGTGGGTTTGAGCCCCGCGTCGGGCTCTGTGCTGACTGCCAGCTCAGAGCCTGGGGCTTGTTTCAGTCTGTGACTCCCTCTCTCTCTGACCCTCCCCTGCTCACGCTGTCTCTCTCTCTCTCCTAGAAATAAATTAAAAAAAAAAAAAAGAATTAAGCTGGGGCTAACAAGCCTAGGTTAGGATTGTCACAAGGAAAGAGGTATATATGGTCACCATACCTCTGTCCCTCTAGTCACCGTATGCTTACCGTTGATGGTATATCTTTTCCTTGTCATTTACTTTTGACCTTTCAGCATGTTCATAGTCTGTCTCCTGCTGGCAGCATATGGTTCAGTTTTGCTTTTTTATCCACTCTGACAATCTGTTCCTTTTAATTGAAGTACTTTATGCTAATACTGTTTAATGTAATTCTTGATGTGGTTGGATTTAAGTTTACCATTTTATTATTTTTTGCTTGTCTCTTCTGGGTTTTTGTTGTTCCTGTCCTATTTTTTCCCTCGTTTTGATTATTTGAATATATTTTTGTATTCTATTTAATCTACTGGCTTTTAAAAATAAAATTTACTTATTTTGAGAGAGAGAGAGAGCACACGCACATGTACATGCATGAGCAAGGGAGGGGCAGAGAGAAAGGGAGAGAGAGAATCCCAAGCGAACTACTCACAGTGCAGAGCCAGACACAGGGCTTGAACCCACGAACTGTGAGATCATGACCTGAGCTGAAATCAAGAGTTGGGTGCTTAGCTGACTGAGCCACCCAGGCACCCCAATCCATTGGCTTTTTGGCTGTGATAGTTTGTATTTGTTTTAGTGGTTGCACCAGGAATTAGAATATACATTTCTCAACTTTACTAGTCTTTTTAAAATTAATATTGTACCATTTCATGTAAAATGTAGAATGTTTTTAACCATATAGCTTCCCTTTAATTCCCATTCTTATCCTTATAATTGTCCTATGTATTAAATCTACTTACATTGAAAATCAGACAAGAAAATGTGACTCTTTTTCTTCATATAGGCATATGTACCTTAAAGAATTTGAGAAGTACACCATTTCTTTCTTTTCTAAAAATGTTTATTTTTTGAGAGAGAGAGAGAGAGAGACAGAGAGCACCAGCAGAGGAGGGGCAGAGAGAGAGAGAGAGAGAGAGAATCTGAAGCAGGCTCCAGGCTCTGAGCTGTCAGCACAGAGCCTGACATTGGGCTCAAACCCATGAACTTTGAGATTGTGGCCTGAGCCAAAGTTGGAGCCACCCAGGCACCCGGAGAAATTCACCGTTTCTGATGCTTTTCATTTGTTCTTCAGGATTCAAGCTTCTCTCTAGTACTGTTCCTCTTCAGTCTAAAAAACACCGCAATGTATTTTCCTAGTTTTCCTTTTGCTGAAAATGTACTTCTGTCACCTTTATTCCTGAGGCATATTTTCACTGGCTATAGAATTCTGGGTCACTTTTTCAATTTTCTGATGAATAAATCCATCCCACATTACTGTGTCATCAGATAAATGCAAGTGAAAGTCACTGTGTAGGACCTGTAGCTTCTTTAAAAAAAATTTTTTTTAGTGTATTTATTTTTTGAGATCGTGTGAGCAGGGGAGGGTCAGAGACAGAGAGAGACAGAGAATCCCAAGATTGAACTCACAAACCAGAAGATCATGACCTGAGCCGAAATCAAGAGTCAGATGTTTAACTGACTGAGCCAGCCAATGTCCCTCTTTTTTTTTTTTTTTTTAATATTTATTTATTATTTTTGACAAGAGCAGGGGAGGGGCAGAGAGAGACAGGGACAGAGGATCTGAAGTGGGCTCTGTGCTGACAGCAGAGAGCCCGACATGGGGCTCGAACTCACAAACTGTGCGATCCGACCAGAACTGACGTCAGATGCTTAGCTGACTGGACCACCCAGGCGCCCCAGGACCTGTGGCTTCTGATATGGTGGTGTAACCCCTGAATAGGCCAGTCTCCCACTGGTAACTTCCTCTGACAAAATACACAATGACCACCTGAGGATTCTGATGAGAAAATGTAGACAGACAAACTGTGGAGCAGAGCTGAAACTTGCAGAACCAGTGGGGGTGCGGGTGAGTTTTGTGCTTTTGGTGACCTTGCGTCAAGGGCAGGCATCAGTTGTTCAGTGAGACCGGGCAGCAAAGGCATCTTCAACTCAGATAGAAATAGTGCTTTCTGGGTAGGAGGACCAGGGAAAGAGACCCAGAGTGAGGGACGCTTCCCAGTGGGGAGAGCGTTGGAGAAAGGGATCTTCTAATCATGTGTATAAATACCATGACAGTCGCAGGCCGACCCTTGAGCCATATATGTACAGAATAGACTCAAAGAAGCTTAAAGACTCAATCTCATATTTCAACCACAATCACCCATGGATCCTGATTCTTTTATTTGTATTGTATAATTTTCATCCCGTTGAGGTTTTTAAATTTCTCTTTCTGCTATTAATTTCTATTTTAATTCTGTCCTGGTTAGAAAACCTATTCTGAATGATTTCAGTATTTTAAAATATGTTGAGGTTTTCTTCAAGGCTCAGCATATAGTAGATTTTAAGAACTGTTCCAGGTGCCCTTGAAAAAATGTGAATTCTGGCTTTTTTGGATGCAGAGCTCCATAAATGAGTATTACATCAAGTCTGTTAATCGTGCTCTTCAGAACTTTTTTATGTGTACTTTTTTTGGTCTGTCCTCAGCCATGAAGATAGATGGGTTGGTATTCTTTTATGATTGTGGGGTATTCTATTTCTCTTGTTTTCTCAGTTTTTTTCACTTTGTGTAATACTTAGTGAAGTATTACTAGCAGTAATATAGAGAAGTATATACTTAGAAACTATATTGTTATGTGTATACAGTTTTAGGATAGTAGTATCTTCTTGATGATTTTGGCCTGTTTATCATCATAAAGATATTAAAGAACTATAGACTTGTTCATTACTACACAATGTAGCCCTTTATCTCTAATAATGCTTATTGCCTTAATATTTACTTTGCCTGCTATTAGTATAGTTATGCCACCCTTCTTTTGGTCACTGTTTGAATGATTTTTTTAAAAATCCTTCTCCTTTAGACCTTTCTGTGTCCTTATATTTTTTAGAAAGTAGTTTTCCCCCCACCCCGTTAGAAAGTGGTTTTTGTAAGCATGTTATATAGTTAGTTTCAAAAAAAAAAACTGTAACAGCTTTACTGAGACATAATTTACATACTATAATCTTCATGATTATAAGTGCACAATTCAATGGTGTTTAGCATATCCAGAGTTGTCAAACTATCACCACTAATTTTAGAATGTTTTCATCACCCCCAAAAGAAACTCTGCATCCATTAGTCTCTTGCAATTCTCTCTTCACCTCAAGACCCTAGAAAATATTAATTGTCTTTCTGTCTCTATAGATTCACCTAATGAGAATATTTCAATAAACGGAATCATATAAAATGTGGTCTTTTGTGTTTGGCTTCTTTCAGTTAGCATAAGACATAAGATTTATCCATATTATACCATTTATTGATTTATTATTTGTTTATTTTATTTAAAAAATTTTTTTGAGAGAGATAGCTGTAGAATGTGATTAGGGGAGGGGTAGAGAGAGAAGGAGACACAGAATCGGAAGCAGGCTCCAGGCCCTGAGCTGTCAGCACAGAGCCCGATGTGGGGCTCGAACCAAGGAACTGTGAGATTGTGACCCGAGGTGAAGTCTGATGCTTAACCGACTAAGCCACCCAGGCACCCCCCCTTTTTTTTTAATGTTTGTTTTTGAGAGGGAGAGACAGAGAGACAGAGTGTGAACAGAGAAGGGGCAGAGAAAGGGAGACATAGAATCTGAAGCAGGCTCCAGGCACAGAGCCCAGTGTGGAGCTTGAACCCATGAACTGTGAGATCATGATCTGAGCCAAAGTTGGATGTTTAACTAACAGAGCCACCCATGGGTCCTGCATATTGTACCATTTATTAATTTTTCATTTTTGTGGTTGAAAAATATCCCATTGTATGTATATACCACATTTTTAATGTGTTTATTAGTTGATCGACATTTCAGTTTCCACTTTTTGGCTATCATAAATGATGCTGCTATGAACATTCATGTAAAGGTTTTGTGCAGACATATGTTTTCAGTTATTTTGGGTATACACTTAAGGGGTGGGATTGATGGGTTGTATGGTAACTTTATATTGTTATGAAGAACTGTCAAACTGTTGGGGTCCCAGTTCTGGTCCACTGATTTATGTCTATTTTTTATGTCAGTATCACAGTGTCTTCATTGCCATTGCTTTGTAGTAAAATTTGAAATCAAGAAGAATGAGTCCTCCATCTTTTTTCTTTTTTTTTATAATTGTGTCTAGATCCCTTGCATTCTCATTGATCAGATTGTCAATTTCTATACAAAAGCCACCTGTGATTTTGGTAGGAATTGCATTGAATTTGTTGATACATTTGGAGAGGATTGCCATCTTGACAATATTAATTATTCCAATCTGTGAACTTGGGATGTCTTTGCATTTATTCAGGTCTTCTTTAATTTCTTTCAGCAAGTTTTGTAGTTTTTAGTGTGCAAGTCTTGTACTCCTTTTGAAAAATTTATCCCTAAACATTTTATTCTTTTTGATACTATTGTAAGTGGAATTGTTCTCTTAATTTCAGAATGTGTTAATATATTGGTAGTATATAGAAGCACAATTGATTTTTGTATATTAATTTTTAGCCTGCAACTTTGCTGAACTCACTTATTAGTTCTAATAGGCTTTGGGGCAGGCGGGGTTCCTTAGGAATAAGATAGTGTCATCTGTGAATGGAGATAGTTTTATTCTTTTCTAACTTGGCATGTTTTATTTAATTTTCCTGCCTAATTACATCTTTGTCTTGTTCCTGATGTTAGGAGGGAAATATATGATGTTAGCTGTAGGTTTTTCATAGATGTCCTTTTTTGGGTTGAGAAAGTTCTCTTCTGTTTCTAATGTGTTGAGTGTTTTTATCAGGAAAGGGTGTCAGATACTTTTTTTTGCATCTATTGAGATGATCATGTAATTTTTGTCCTTTATTACATTAATTTGGTTTATTACACTAATTTTCATGTTTTTATTAAGTTTTTGTTTTAATTCCGGTTAACGTAAGGTATTATATTAGTTTCAGGTGTACAGTATAGTGACTCAACACTTCCATATGTCACATTGTGTAATTTTCATATGTTGCATCACCTAGAATTCTAAGGATAAATCTCTTATGGTCATGGTTTTTAGTCCTTTTTATATGTCACTGAATTTACTTTGCTAGTATTTAATTGAGAATTTTGGCACCTATATTCATAAGACCTATCAGTTTGTGGCCTTGTTTTATTGTGATGCCTTCAGTTTTAGTAGCAGTGTATATAGCTGTGTTTTGGGTTTGGTTTGTCTGTCTTGTCTGGTTTTCTGAGCTTAGTCTTTTACTTACAGCAGTTAGCCCCTTTACATTTATTGTAATTACTGACATAGCTGAGTTTGTATATATCATGTTATTGTTCATTTCCTTCTTTACCCATCCATTTTATGTTATTTTTGTCATCCTTTCTTTCTTTTGGATTAATATAAAAATGTATTGTGCTTTCTTTTTCTTAAAATTTGTTGTACTTTTTTTGCTATTCTTTTAGTGGTTACTTTAAAGCTTATAACATGCATTTATGAATTATTTCATTGGAATACAAATTATTTTGCATAATCTCCATAACCTTAGAGTCTATAAATTCTATTTACTTCTCTGTTATTGTTATCATTTTGTTATTAAGATGATTTTTTGATTTTTAATTTTTTTAATGTTATTGCAAGTGGGGAAGAGGGATAAAGGGAGAGAGAGAATCTTTAGCAGTTTCCACACTTAGTGCAGAGCCTCATGTGGGGTTTAGTCCCACAACCCTGGGATCATGATTGAGCCAAAATCAAGAATCAGACATTCAATCAGATTATTCAACTGTTATTAATATTCTTGTCAATAACAAGATGTTCAATATGAACTCTATAAGGCAGTATTATTATTACTTTGTGAAGTCAATGCTTATTTATATTTGTTCACATATTAGTCCATTCTTTTTTTAAAAAGAAAATTTATATTGAGAGGGGGAGAGAGAGAGAGAATGTGAGCGGGGGGGGGGAGGGGGGAGGCGCAGATAGAGAAGGGGAGAGAGAAACCTGGCAGGCTGATAGCACTGAGACTGTTGTAGGGCTTGATCCCATAAACCGTGAGATCATGACCTGAGTCAAAATCAGGAGTCAGATGCTTAACCAACTGAGTCACCTAGGCACCCCCATATTAGTCCATTCTTGTGTTCTTTATTCCTTCTTGCATTTTCACATTTCTTTCTGGGATCCTTTTCCTCTATCTCAAGAATTCCCCTTACCTAGTGCAGGGCTTGAAATGGTTGTATACACTTTAGATTTGCTTTTAGGCTCATCTAGTCCAGTTGTTACTGAAGCTCTCTCAGGCATTTAAAATATGATGTTTGTAGTGTATCCACATTTAATTATCACAGAAAGAGTATTTATTTGCTGTAATTTATTGTATTCTACCTGGAAGCAGAATTTGTGAGATTATTTTTTTAACGTCTGTACCTTCCTCCCTCCCCCTCCCCCTCCATTCCTTCCTTTTTTCCTTCCTTCCTTCCTTGCTTCCTTCCAACTCAACATGAGGCTTGAAATCATGACCCCAAGATCATGAATCACATGCTCTACTGACTAAGCCAGCCAGGCACCCCTAAATGTCTGTTTCTTAAACTTGATTGTAACCTACATGGAGGTAGGAATGTTGTCTGGCGTGCTTATTTTGGGTTGTCTGACATTTATAAGTTATTTGTGAATAAATTAATGAATACGCAAGATAATGTCTGTAAACTTCTGCTCAGATAGTAGATACTTGATAAAATAAGTGACCCTTCTCTCTCCTAACTCCTTGAGTCCTGTTCACTATATATCATACTAGGGTGAGACCTAAAATTTGCACCTATTATCAGTTATTTTTGCCTGCCTTTGAACAGAGGGCAAAGAGGATGGAATATAATATTTATTAATAGATATTAATAATAGAATATTCTATTTGAATAAAGCAAGTAAAAGCATCAGGGAAGGCTGCAGAGCTGCGATGTTGACGTACAACTGATGGATCTTCTATAGGTTTGGGGCACCTGCATGGCTCAGTCGGTGAAGCATCCGACTTCGGCTCAGGTCATGATCTCCCAGTTTGTGAGTTCAAGTCCCACGTCGGGCTCTGTGCTGACACCTAGCTCAGAGCCTACAGCCTGCTTTGGATTCTTGTCTCCTTTTCTCTCTGCCCCCCTCCCCCATAAATAAACATTAAAAAAAAACTTCTACAGGTTTGCTAGAGCTCAGTAGCTGAGAGCGTGAGGATTTGACCTTTTTCATTTTATGGTGTTGAGATTTGGATTGTACTAGTGGATGATTTGTGAAGTAACCACTCCTATTTCAGCTGCAGGAACCTGTTAAGTTGTACTTAATCTCTTTATGAATTCAAACTGGAGGATGCAGTGATAATCACTTAGCATCCTCTCTGTGTAAAAATCTGCAAATGAGCAAAATAGCCTGGGGAAAATGAGGTGCATCATGTGTCTACACGGATACAAGGAGCAGAGCAGACCCCATTCTCTCTAAGTTAGATAATGAGGCGTTTGACATATAAGAAAATGGTGCTGTGTGAGTAGCTGGCTTTCAGTTTGTATCTCAGGTTCTTGCAAAAGTCGTTGCTGCCTCCCTGCATTCTGGAATCAAGAGCCACGTTGGTAGGACAGAGCCAATTATCAGTCAGCCAGCCACTCTGGTTATCGATTGCTGTGACACAGATTGAGGGTGAAGGATTTATACTTCGTCATTTTTCAAAAAGGATGCTCTAAGAGACATTCATTGTCTTGTCTGAAATTCTTAAATTATTATCATCAAAAGTTGTGACCTTTTTAGAAGAGAAGCATCCTGTTGCCTCCAAAGAGAACACATCATAGCAGATGAAACGTAAAAGGAAGCTTTGAGTGATTCAACACAGTAACATCCTTTTGCTTTTTAAAGCACTTTATTTTGGGGAGGAGCCCAAGAGTTCTACATTTTAATAATTCTATGTGCTCTCCCGTCTTGAGAATCAAGTTAAAGTAACTTCCTCCTAGTTTTCCCAGTAGTTGGGCTTATACATGGAGAGCAATTTTTAATTACAGAGCTCACTCCCATTCATTTTGTTGGGTCTCACAGTAATCCTTTGAGACGGGCAGGGAGAAGGGTAAGTGTAAGGAAACAAGGACTCTGAGGCCCGGCCAGCGTTCTTGCCTTTATCCCAGTCTGCCATCGGAGAAGCTGGGTTTACATGGACTAGCTTAGTTATTATTTGTTCAGTCATTTAAAACTCCCACATTTCAATTTTTAATAGATAGGAAATGAATAACTGAATTTTCAGATTCTTGCTGGATCAAAAGACCTTTTTCCTCTCAAATATTTAATTAGATTTGTGTATGGTAACCTACCACGAACTGTGCTTTCATCTGAGAGGACTTGTCACAGGAAAATATGTCTGGGAAGAAAAATATCAAAAGGTGAAAAAAAAATGCAGGTTGAAACAAAGTGAGTTAAAGAAAAATTCTTGCAACAATAGCTTCCCCACTCAAATGACAGAAAAGGGTGGTGAGAAAGGAGGGCTTTATAGTAGAAAGGACAAACAAGATTATTAATTTATTAGTAAACCACATTTCCTTCCTGTAGCATTGATCATTTTCCTTTTATTGGGCCTAGTCTGTTTTTCTGTTTGATGATGAAAAAATAACCAGACTTGGTACGTAACTATTTATAACAGATTATATCCATTTGATAGAGCAAAATGAAAAGTTTTCAGCCAGGAGTTGGATGAATCTGCTGTTTTGTATGGTTAATTGAATTATCAGTAATACTTCATCATAAGCTTTGCAAGTGATTTTTATAGAGCATTAGGCCTACAAAACTGATTGGTGTAGGGTGTGTGTGTGTGTGTGTGTGTGTGTGTATTTGTAAATAACTGGCTGAGTGAACCTTTTATTCAGTGAATACCTACTTTAATAGCCTTATTTTTACTCTGAATTTACTATTGCCTTGAGATTTAAATTCATTTATTCACATAGTATTTGTTGAGCACTCACTATGTGTTAGGTACTGTTCTAGGCCCTAGAGATAAACCCAAAAATAAGACAGGAAGAACTCTCTGACCATACGAAATATACATTCAAGTGGCAGGGGAGACAGAATCAAACAGTAAATAGAATGTACAGTGTGTTGGTGTTAAGTGCCATGGAATAAAATAAAGGAACATAGAGGGACAGGGAGTGTACCTGTGGTATATGGGAGATGGTACCATTTGGAATTGGGTGGCAAGAGAAGGCCTCACTGATAAGGTGCCATTTGACTGAAGATTTACAGGAGTCGAGGGAGTGATGCATGCGGACACAGGGGAGAAAGAACATTCTAGGCAGAGGGAGAATAGCCTGTGTATGGCCAGTTATGTGAAATGTCAGGTGACTGGAGCTGAGTGAAGGAGGTGGACCATGATGGCAGACAAAATCATAAATCACATGGGGGTCCAGATCACAGAGGGTCTTGTGATCCAGTGCAAGGATTTGAACCCAGATTCTGGAAGAAGTTGGGAGCCAGTGCCACAGTCTACACAGAGAAGGGATATGATCTGACATGTGTTACCTGGATCGCTATGCCTGCTGTGTTGAAAACAGATTTAAAGAAGCATGGGCCAGAAACAGCTCAGTCAGGAAGCCTTTGCAGCAAATCTAGGGCAGAAGTGATGGCGGCCCAACCAGGGCGGTAACCATGGAGGGAGTGAGAGATGATGGGGTTCTAGATGCATTCCAAAGGTATTGCCAGTAGGATGTTCTCACAGATGGACTTATGGATGTGAGAGAATGAGAAGAGTCAGAATGACACTAAGGATTTGGCCTCAACAGTCTGAAGGATGTGATTGTTATGAGCTTGGATGGGGAACACTGAGGAGGGGCAGGTTGCAGAGGAAAGTCTGGGTTTTGGTTTCAGACGTGTTAATTTTGAGGTGCTCAAATTTAACTCAGGTGGAACTCCTGAGGAGGCAGCTGGGTACACACATCCAGGCTTCAGAAAAAATATATACGTACATTTGTGAGTTGTCTGCATAGACGTGGAATTGACAGACATGGGACAGATGAGATCACCAAGGGAGTAAGTGTAGAGAAGGGGAAATGGCCGAAGACTGGACCCTGGGGTCCTATAACATGTAAAGATCAGGGAGATGGGCCAGAGCTAGCAGAGGTGACTAAAACTGAGATGGCAGCAAGGTGATCTTAGAGACCCCACAGTGTGTGCCCGACAGAGTCAATGCAGAACAAAATTTGTTGCCGGCAGTCCTTCACTCTATTCGGCCTTCGGTGGAGGGACTTCGGAGTGGACTGTGTGTAAGGGGAGTCCTCACTTAAAGTCTTGGTGGGGAGAGACGATCCCCTGATAATTTTGTTACAAGATGGTGAAGATATTGGGCAGTGACAGATGTGTCAGAGCAACTAGTGTGATGGAACCACTTTTTGTTCTAGCAAATGCCATGTGTTTTAATTAAGACATTGCTGCATTCCATCGTCACAACAGGTTACTTTAGTACTTTGCCAATCTTTCTTTTTTCTTTTTCTTTTTCTTTTCTTTTCTTTTCTTTTCTTTTTCTTTCCAATTCGGGGATAGGATGGGTAGGATATGGATGTAAAGGTCAGCATGAAGCAAGAGACACTAACTGTTTGAACAGTTGACATCGTTGATTCTGACATTCAACAACAGGTTACACAAAAGAGGGCCCAAGAGCTGTTTTTTTCCCATCTGCCACCATCAAATGTCATGTCACCGGTGACAGCTTGGAAGCTGATTCCATCTCTGTTTGTTTGAAGAGCTATCCTTGATATACAAATGTCTTCTGAAGCAGAAGGTCAAGGCCGTATGTATTGTGAATTGAACACTGAGCCCAACTTTGGGTTCTTTGCTCTTTGAATTTTACCTTCCCTGAACTTGCCTGCCAGTATCTGTCATTTGTAAGAATCAATTTAGAAAATCAGTGAGCAGGTGCAAATTCTGAGACTACCTTCAAGTCCCAGGTGAGCCTTCCCAAAGCACAGTGGTAGTGCAGTATCCTTGCTGGGACCTAGGAATAGTGCTAATTAATTTTCAGTGCCTTTCCCCATCTGAGAATTTTGGTCAGAAAGACTCATTTCTAAAAGATGGCCTGGAGCAGATTTAAGCACAGAGCCCTTTAATTGGCGTGAGCAAGCAACAGTTGGACTTTCTGAATTGAGTTCTTCTGTGGCTAACCAGAGCGCATAGAGGCAGCTCTAATTGCCTCATAGCTCCCAAAAGGAGAAGAGGAAAGGACGGGGTGGGGGGGGGGAGAAAAAAGAAAGCAGTGAATGGTCTGACTGAATTAGTCCACGGGCCTTGTTTCCTGGATTTGTTTCTTCACATGCACCCTTCTTTGAAAATAGAACAGCTGAATTATAAACAGTGTAGCAGATGGGCTATGTAATAATTTTTGTAATTTGATATAAAACTTCAAAAATTGACTTCTGTGAATCCTACCTTGAAGTGACAGGTCTTAGTATTTGAGAAACTGGCAAGTTTTCTGAAACCTTCATTTTCTTTTTGGGATAGGCTTATGGAATTGAGGCTCTTTTTGATTTAAATACCAAAATAATTCTCTTGGTTATTATGCCTGCACACACGCACGTGCACACACACACACACACACAAAGGGTGCTGATTTATGAGAGTTTTTCATTTCAAAAGAGAACCATCAAGTTAGTAAAAGAATAAAGAATACAGAGTATGTGCTCAATTATAAGGTGTCACATTTTATGTGGAATGACTCATGCCCTTAGGCAGGTAAGCTAAAAATAAACTCTTTCCATAAATATAGACTACAGGTATGAATGCAAGAGACATGTTGACGGGAGAGAGAAGTACTGAGAGAGTGCTTCTGTGTTGTGTTGTATTCTTGAGGCCACTGTTGTTCATGGTTCTTCAGAGAGAAACGTGGCACCCACAGGGCTTTTGGGTCCCACTCTGTGGCCTTGCACTGACTCGCTAAAAAGATCTTGGGGAAGCATTTCCGGTTTCTCTAATGAGCATTCTTAATTTGCCAAAATGAGTATGATGAGGTGTGGCAAGAGTCATACTTTACCAAGTTCTAGGTTAGCAGCGCCAGGGCTGACTCCATACCGCACCGCTCGACTCTCTGGAGCCCTGGTGGCCAGGCTGTTACCACCTCGTCCCAAACATCCATTTTCAGAAAGGCCCATCTCCTGCCAATCTGTAGGACTTGCCCCTTATCTAGTAGCTGCGGGTTTTGACCACTAGGTTGAAATACTGATGTCCGTCTTCAGTAATGATAGTTTCTCATTATGTGATAAGGTGTTCAGGTCCCGCACTCACCTGCCGCTCACCCTGGCCGGACGTGAGGATGAGGGGTTGTGTGGTGGGCCTCTCTGCAAATGGAGCACCTCTCTTCGTCCTGTGTCTTGACGGAGGTGTTTGCCTCGTTGACATCCTTGCTCAGTGCTGTCTCCCTGTCTGTCCACGCAGGCCTTTGCCTCGTCGTTTAACCTTAGCCATGCAGAGCAGTGTATGAATTTCAGATTTAAAAAAAAAGTTTGTTTATTTTGAGAGAGTGCAGGGGAGGGGCAGAGAGAGAGGGAGAGATCGAATCCCAAGTAGGCTCGGTGCTATCAGCGCAGAACCCCACATGGGGCTCCAACTCACCAACTGGGAGGATCATGACCTGAGCCAAAATCAAGAGTCAGACGCTTCACTACCTGAGCCACCCAGGCGCGCGTGAAGTTCAGATTGAGGTTAGAGGCAAGACCTGATTATTTTGTCTCCTCTTTACGTTCATCTGTTCATTTATTCACTCAATCATTCGAGCATTTCCCTAGAAATAATTATTGGAATCATCCTGCGATACTTCGTATCGAGTGGTAAGTAGTATCTGAGAATTAGTGGCAAAGAACACTGTCAGTGAAGTTATAAAGCTATACCTGCAAATTGCTGAAGAAATAGGAGGCGGGCTTCTGGAGAATCTGGGATAAGATGTGGGCACAGGTGATGATGAGGCCTGCAGAAATGCACAGAACTGTCAGTTATTGGAATCTTCTCTCCCCTTCTCCTTTGTTTCAGAAGTGACTGTATTTAGAACTAGTCTTTTGGAGGTAATCAAGTTAAGAGGACATCTTTAAGGTGGGCCCTAATCCACTATGATTGGTGTCCACATAAAAAGGGGAAATGCGGGGGCGCCTGGGTGGCTCAGTCGGTTAAGCATTCGACTTCAGCTCAGATCATGATCTCACGATTTGTGGGTTCGGGCCCCGCATTGGGCTCTGTACTGGCAGCTCAGAGCCTGGAGCCTGTTTCAGATTCTGTGTCTCCCTCTCTCTCTGACCCTCCCCTGCTCACGCTGTCTCTCTCTCTCAGAAATAAATAAAATATTAAAAAATTTTTAAAAGGGGGAATGTGGACACAGCAGACTTGTATAGAGGGAAGACCATCTACAAGCTGCGAAACCCCGGAGACTACTAGAAGCTTGGAGAGGGGCAAGGAACAGATTCTCCCTCATGGTCCTCAAAAGGAACCATCCCTGCCAACACCTTGATCTTGGACTTGTAGCCTCTAGAGCGGTGAGAACATGCTTTTCTGTTGTTTAAGCTGCCCAGTTGTGGCGTTTTGGTGTGGTGGCCCTAACACACCACAGTGGGGACAAGGAGGGTTTCCTAATCATTAAATCCAAAGGCCTTTTCTTACCTTGCTCAACCACGCTGTACCTTTTAATCCTATTAGCCACCTTCGCTTTTAAAATCCGAGAGTCTGCATGTGAGGTTGCGTCAACCAGAGCTCTGGAGTTAGGCCAAGCTCGGCTCAACTTCTTGGGTAATTTCATTCATCTTCTCTGTGCCCACTGAATGGAATTTGTATGTTCCTCATATGGTTGTTGTGAGGATCACATGAGATAATATGTGAAGAATAGATGTTATCCAGCAAGCACGACATAAATAAAAACTCAACATTAGCTCTTGTAGCCAGGCTGGGAAGGACCTAGACGCTGAGTAGTTAGTGAGATGACAAGTCATCCTGGTATTTGCTCTTCCTCTGTGCTCCTTCCATCCCCACTGGGCTTAGCAGGCTGCGTACCTTCGTTTGGACATCTCCTCTCCTGTTAGGTTTTGAGGTCCTTGGCAGTGGGCAAGGGAAATATTTGATGAATGGAGAAAGAACTGAATGGGACAAATTGAACAGAGCATTCTTGGCCAGTCCAAGGGCTAAGTGCTCGTGCTGTTGTAGCCAGGCTCCGTGTGGAAAGCAGGGAGCTGTAGGAGGCTGCAAGTTAATAGCTGCTATGAATGAGTTGATTGTTTGCACTAAAATGTGCTTTTCTGAAGTTCTCAGCAACCCCCATAGATAAAACTGGATTTAAAAAAAAAATTAATTTTGGGGCGCCCCGGTGGCTCAGTCCGTTAAGCATCCGACTTCGGCTCAGGTCATGATCTCGCAGTTTGTGAGTTTGAGCTCTGCGTTGGGCTCTGTGCTGACAGCTCGGAGCCCGGAGCCTGCTTCCGATTCTGTGTCTCCCTCTTTCTCTGCCCCTCCCCTGCTCATGCTCAGTCTCTCAAAAATAAATAAATGTTTAAAAATTAGTTTTGCTAAATCATTACTGGACTTGATCTGAGTGATGGAAGTGCACTTTCAACATAGTTTTTGAAATTATGTATACTAGCGTTGTGTATGACTGGCACCTCTGTGATTTCGTCATTGGAATTGTCTACCTGTGCCCCTCAGATGCAGGGATAACATCCAGATTGACCTTTTACTTAAAAAAAACCAAAAAAACAAAACAAGTTTCTTACTTTAAAAATGCAGAATGCCAAATCAGAAAGAACAGTCAATTTAGGGACCAAAATTGTATAAATATAAGTAGATCAGAACTTACTGGTTCCTCTGTCACTTCAGAAAGCAAGCTAACTGCCTGCAAGAACAGACTTCCTCAGCAAATACTCATTTTCTTTAATGAACAGTCTGGAGGCTCTTTGTACTCCTGATTATATGAGACGCTGAGATGAGTGTACATTGATTTGTTGTTATTCAAACATAAGGTTTCCTTTCGCATCAATTTGAGGGTTATCTTTTCTAGTTATTCAGGAGTCTGAATGGCTTTTCAAATAAGTCAGCATTTACTCATTTCACTCGTGGCCCCTCTCCTACCCTCCATTTATCCGAGTCTAGATATAACCATTTCTCGGTTCAAGTATAGAAAGAAAAAAAAATCATGGTGGACTTTTCCAGTGCTATTCATTTCAGGCTTTATTATGGAGCTTAACAAGCTGTGTTTCTGCTTCACTGAGTAAGAAGGTTTACTCGGCTAGATAAGATGGTAAGCATTAATAAAATATTAATAAGACTTAAAAAGAGGCAGCGATTGTGTTCCCCTCCCCCAACCCCCTTGAAAATAAAAATCCCAGGGTAGGGAGCGGCAGGAGATGAAGCTGGACAATGAAGCATTTTCTTTGAGAAAGAGGAATCGAGTGCTTCCCAGCTCCAGGCCAAATCTGTGGCCTGACTCTGACCCGATTCAGCGCAGCCCCGTGTGTACACTTCACTCTAAAATTCAGTGTACGGTAAACGTAATCAGTATCCTTTTGTATCTTACAATCCAGGTCGCCTCTCTCTCTCTCTCTCTTAAATTTCTTCTTAATGTTTGTTTATTTTTGAGAGAGAGATGGAGTGCGAGTGGGGAAGGGGCAGAGATGGGGAGACACACAATCTGAAGCAGGTTCCAGGCTCTGAGCCGTCAGCACAGGACCCGACACGGGGCTTGAACTCACAAACCGTGAGATCATGCCCTGAGCCGAAGTCAGATGCTTAACTGACTGAGCCACCCAGGCGCCCCCACAACTCAGGTCTTTTTATAAACACCCTGGCAGGCATGTTCTCATGTTAGTGTTACTTCTAACACTGAAAAATTAGGAGCAGCCCAAATGGCAAATAGTACAGAACAGGTTCAGCTGTGATACAGCCGTGTGATGGCGTTCTGCAGCTGATAAAAGTTTTGTTGTACAAAGAGATTCAATGGCCTGGGTCGATGTTCACAATATATCAGTAGTTAGAAGAAAAGCAAATGACACAATTGTTAAGTACAGTAGGAGCCTGGTAAAATATGCACATACATTCATAGAATTCTGGAATATAAGTTTTCAGCCGTTAACAGTGGCTATCTCTGGCTTCTGGAATTAAAGGGTGATTTAATTTTGGGCCTTTTTTGTATTTTCTATACTTTTGGTAATGAACAGGTGTATACAGATTGGAAGAAAAAAGTGAGGGTCCCACTTCTTGTAAACACCGTGGGTTGAATGGTGGACCCCCCGTGCCCTAACTCCTAGAACCTGTGAATGCGACCTTATTTGGACAGATGTCTTTACAGATGTAATTAAATTAAGGATCTTGAGACGAGATTGTTCTGGATTATCTGGGTGGGACCTGAATCCAATGACAGCTGTCTTTTACAAGAGATGGAAGAGGAGAAAGCATAGACTCAGAGGAGGAAGCCTCTGAACACTAAGGCAGAGTTTATGACGCGGCTCTACACTAAAGGAATACGGAGGCTGCCAGGAGCCCGAACTGGCGGCAGGGAAGTATTCACCCCTGGAGCCTCTGGCGGGAGCCTAGCCCTACCGATTGGCACCTTGATTTTGAAATTTTGGCCTCTAGAACCGTGAGAAAATAAATCTCTGTTTTAAGTTTGTGTTGATTTGTTACGGTGATGCCCTCTAATACAGACTAGATCTGTTTAAAGGGGCATCAAAGGGGCATCTGTCATAAGAAGGCTAACAGGATAGGTAGGGGAACTCCAGTCCCTGCCCGGAGATGCCCCTTCTGGGTTTTTCTTTCCTACCCTGCTTGCCAAAGAACAGACTATATAAATTGCCCCACCCCAGAATGATTTCCTCTGAGCCCGCAGATGTGAAAGAAACCCCCTGCCTTCCCAGATCTCCGAGTGCTGTCGCCTGATTCTTCCTCCGGGTGACCCAGACCAGGTTCCAGAACAGCAGTAGCCGCAGGAAACTGATCCATGCCTCAGTGGGCCCCGCGGTGCATTTGCTATATTCCTACGGTATAGAATACGAGTAGGATCGTCTCTCTTGTCCTCAGCCCTGGATCACTGGGTTCACCATCTCCAAAGTGCTACGCTGAGCTCTGGCGCCAGCTCTCTGTCTGTTTCCGTTGCTGTGCCTCCTCCCTGCCTCTCTGCCCTTTGCTCTTATTTGTGAGGCCTGCCTTCTTAGCACTCCGGACGGCACCTGTTTGGTCCCGGCTGAGGCCTTCCCCCTCGGTTTTCTTTGGCAGGTGGACATTTGTTACTACATACCCTCAAGAGGGTTTTAATGGCTGCCAGGGCCTCTGTGTTCTCCAAGGAGGCCCATTGACTTTCACCACCCTTTAAGATAGCTGCTTAAAGAGGGGCCCCTGGGTGGCTCAGTCGGTTAAGCAGCTGACTCTTGATTTTGGTTCAGGGGATGATCCCAGTCATTAGATTGAGCCCTGTGTTGGGCACCATGCTGGGTGTGGAGCCTGCCTGAGATTCTCTCTCTCCTGCCCCTCTCCTGATTGTGCTTACTCTCTCTCTCTCTAAAATAGAAAATATACATAAAAATAAAAATACTTTATTAAAAAAATATCTACTTAGAGTCAGTCGCACATGATATTGGCACCCAGGATACTTGGGATATGCTGTTCTGTTAGTGGAGAAAGGGAAATTCTTTATAGCGACACAGGGTAAGACTCTTGCCCAGTGTCACTGAAGGAATTTCCCACACCCCAGAGGTAGGCAATTTGCAGATACTTTGTTGTTCCTATTTGCCAAGGAAGTGAAGATAGCTCATCAGGGACTTGACTCAGTCTAGCCGGCTCTGATCTCCCGTGTCGTGCCGGTGGTGCGTGAGCTCCTGGCTCTGTGTTCCTCACCCCCGTGTCATTGGCCCCCCTGTGCTCTGCGTGAGGTGAGGCCCCCCCTCCACCATGGTCTTCTTAGCCTGACTCCCTCCCCTCTCTTTCCCCGAATGGCTCTGATGTGACTCAGGAATCACCCCTGAGACATCTTTCATGACCTCAGCTTCTCTGGCTGGGCCATATACCAGGCTTGGCCCTTTGTGCTGCTCCTGTGGCACCCCCTCACCCCTGTCTCTGCTCGAAAGCACAGTGTGTGGAAGTGATCTCTTTGTGGAGGTGGGACATTCTCAAGTTCATGGTACCTGATGCTATGGCTTCCCCAAGGCAAAGGAAAGAGAGAATTAAGCAAACTTTCCCATGCATGGAATATTGTCTATGGGTGAATGATCTCTGCAAAGAAAAGGCTACAGTAAGCCACTGCCAGAAAAATCTTTTACCTTCTGTCCACTGGATCTATATACAAAAATCCCTAAACCAAGGCTCTGATTTTCTCTTGCAAGACAGAAAAGAAGGCAGAAGCCGATGAAGAAAAGTTGCGGAAGGGCTTCCCCAATGTGAGAAAATGCTTGCTTTGAATGCTCAAAAAGGCTCTGTTGGGCTCTTTTCTGCTCTACTGCGAGCTACTTGAGGGAGGTGACCCTTGCACTTAGATATTTGTGGAATAGGAGTCATGTGGGTGGCTCAGTCAGTTTGAGCATTCGACTCTTAATTATGGCTCAGGTCATGATCTCACGGTTCCTGAGATTGAGGCCCATGTGAGGCTCTGTGCTGACAGTACGGAGCCTGCTTGGGATTGTCCCTCCTTGTCTCTCTGTCCTTCCCCAGCTCATGTTCTCTCTCTCTCTCTATCAAATAAATAAACTTAAAAAGATATTTCTGGAATAAAAGAGAAGATATTTTCCTCATGGCCCCGTGCTTTCTGTTCTGGAACTATGAGGAGAGAAGCAGAGCAAGCAGTCTGATACCAGATCTGCCATTTTTCTGGATTAGTACCTGAAGCCCTTTAGACCAGACCTTTCTATCACCCATCTGAGAAGCACAAAGGCATGACAGCATTTTTAGCAGGTGAGAATGGGTTAAAGCAGATTACGCTCTCCCTTTGCAGTCTAGAAAAAGTACCAACCATGAGCTTTATGCCCCACGAAGGTGATAAGGATGCTACACACGATGGGGGATCAAGGCAGAGTCCATCTGTGGTCAGGAAACATGGAGAATTTGCTGAAAGACTAATCAGCTGTGGTCCCGACATCCCTCCACAACAGGACTCAGGAATTCGGGAATGATAGATGCAAGGTGACCCCCCAGACCTTTGTAAGCTGTACGACTCAGGCTAAAATAAGATGGGAGGTGGTTTTCAGTTACCACCGTCAGACCCAAGTACAAAAGCTGTAAGCAGCTCCACGATTTTATAAACTTTCCCGAACTGGGATAGAACTCTGACTCCTAGTTAAAAGGTCCTGGGGCCAAGCCAGATGGTGTCTCGGAACGGAGTGTCTGGAAGTTCTGAGTCTTGGAGGATGAAAGCAGGAGAATCAAGAGCCACACCGTTGACCAAAGAAGGCACCTCGCTGGATGGGCGGTGTTGGCGAGAAGCCAGATAAGCATAAGGGAGGAAGCAGAGAGGAGAGCAAACTGGAGGGGCTGAGACAGGTGCCAGAAGTGCTTTCATGGACACAGCCTTCGTCTACGCGGCCTGGGATGCTTCACCGGCAAGGGGGCATGCTTCTCAAGCTCTAGAATTGCTCTTTCCTTTTTTTTTTTCTGACCCAGCAACCATGAACAATCGTATGTTTTGGCGTTGGGTGGAATTAGGAGTGCACTGCCAAACGCAGTACTTAGGTTGAAGGGTTAATTTGAGGATTAATGATATATCCTTTCTGAGACATAGAACATCACACACTTCAAAACATAGTCACTGAGCTGGATTTATTGAGTGTTAAGACACTCTAATTAGAGTAAGGAAGGCAGACATAGCGGTAGAAATGGATATTACATTGCATGTTCTCAGTAAATATTGTGTCTTAGCTTAAATAATAAAAGCAAGGAAAGAGATTAGAAAACGTTCTTGTTCCAGGTAGAGTGCCAGGTAGAGTAGGGGTGTGACAGGGAATGCGGCTGGAAAGATAGGTTTGGGATAAACTCCATCGCTAGCCAGATTAGCTACTTAGCACACTCCTTGGACAGCACTGTATAGAATACCTTAGAAGTGTGGAAGGCAGGTGGCCACTGCCGTGGTCTCTGTAGAGATGAAGTGGGGCTGACCTGCTCTGGTGACAGTCGGAACACAGTAGGGAAGACAGGACTGACAGACATATTGGAGAGCTAAATTGGCTTTGACCTGTGACGGACTGACTGTTGGAAGTCAGGCAGAGAGGAAACAGATGATGGCAAGTTTGCAGGCCTGGGCGACTAGATGAACAGGGGCACTCATAGAAAGAGACATCCGCTGCAGTCGTTGATGTGAAAAAGGAGATATGGCTGGTTTTGAACATGTCGGGTTTGCAACAGAGATACCCTAGAGGCTGTCAGAAATGTGCAACAAGACTAGGGTAGATCCCACTGCCGGAGGTTCCCAGAGATCTCTGCGTTCTCCCAACCCCTCTGTCCCCTTGCCGCCTTCCCTTACATCTCTTTGTGTAATGCATTTCTCTTAGCTTTGTATAGAGAAGGAGTTTGCTTGTACAGTGTGTAACTGAGAAATCATAGGCTCATGGTACCGTTTTTTATTTAAAATTTTTTTAAAAATGTTTTATTTATTTCTGAGAGAGAGAGAGAGAGAGAGAGAGAATGAACAGGGGAGGGTCAGAGAGAGGGAGATAGAGAATCTGAAGCAGGCTCCAGGCTCTGAGCTGGCTGTCAGCACAGAGCCCGACGCGGGGCTGGAACCCAGGAACCCCGAGATCATGACCTGAGCCGAAGTCAGAGGCTTAAGGGACTGAGTCACCCAGGCGCCCCCTGTTTTTTTGTTTTAAATCAGTACACTGGTGATTGGGAGAGAGGTCAAGGCCAAGACTGATGGGTTACATTCACAGAAGTGATCATTGAAACCACTGAGTAGATGAAATCACTGTGAAAGTTTTTTTTTTTTATTTTATTTAAATCCGAGTTTTTTAATGATGAGGAGTCTGAGAAAGAAGCCCGCTGACCCAGTCAAAGGAGGGAAGCAGAGACTCGGAGCACAGCTAAGCGAGGCTTTAATCAGTGTTGTTGCAAGAGTGGGTGTCTGACTGACGGGCACACTCGGGGCAGTTACAGCAGGAAATTTCTCTCTTAGCGTGCAAGTCCCTCCCCCGACTCCTCATTGGCTGAGCACTACAGAGGTTACAGCCTCACCCGGAAGTCGCCTATGCCCATGTGGGGCGAAAAGTCTGACTGGAACAAATGTACATTCCTTGAGGTGACGCAGAGACTTTGGTTCTTTGGCGCATGCTCATTGCAAAGCCGGCAAAATAAGCCCGCAAAACAGAGGGGAAGAACCGGGAAGTGAAATGTCTAAGGGTTTGAGATTCCATTATGGGGTTGGGGGTACTTCATACATATTGGAAACTAGATAGCACAGCTTTTATTTGGTATTTCTGAAAATGAGTCCTCTCCCTTCTCACAGGGAGTGTAAGGCAAGCTGACACCCCGCGTTGCGCCCCCACCCCCATGAGAGGGACATGCCTGACATTCCTCCGGCACTCCTGGCTGCCCAAGAACAAAGGAAAGGACAGAAAACAAATGGTTAAACTGGTAGTCTCCATCCATCGGTTTACAGATATCTTAGTAAATTACAAGGAGAGGGCAGTCTTATCACCAGCCTAATCTCCAGGAACTCCTGACTGTCTTTTTTATTTTTTATTTTTTTTCTAGGAGGGAGAGAGAGAGAGACAGCGTGAGCCGGGGGGGGGGGGGGGGGGGGTTGTGGTCAGAGAGAGAGCGGGAGACACAGATTCCGAAATAGGCTCCAGGCTCTGAGCTGGCAGCCAGCACAGAGCCCGACGCGGGGCTCGAACCCACGAACCGCGAGATCATGACCTAAGCGAAAGTCGGACGCCTAACCGACTAAGCCACCCAGGCGCCCCAACTCCCGACTGTCTTAATGATCATGCTTTGCCAGAGACTAAAACCACCTTAGCTTGACAAGAGCTAGGTCTTCAGTAGTCTGTGAGTCTTCTTTAGCATGAGCAAATCGCTGTGAGACTTCCTCTTGACTTTATCTCCCCCAACTCCATACTATATACCTACCAGTCATCTTCACAACCCCAGTGCAGCTCTTTCTGCCCACGGGTCCTGTCTCTGTGCCTTAATAAAATCACCTTTTTGCACCAAAGATGTCTTCAAGATTTCTTTCTTGGCTGTCAGCTTGGAACCCCACCATCACCCCAAAACCTCATCAGTTAACATATAGTGTGATAATAGTTTCAGAAGTAGAATTTATCATCACTTCCAGATAACACCCAGCGCTCATCCCAAGCCAGCAAGTGCCCTTTTTTGTGCCCATCCCCCCACCTGCCTCCCCTCCAGCAACCCTGTTTGTTCTCTGTATTTAAGAGTCTCTTAATGTTTCCTTCCCTCTCTGTTTTTATCTTGTTTTTCCTTCCCTTCCTCTATGTTCATCTGTTTTGTTTTAAAAATTCCCCCTGGAAGTATTGTTGGTGGAATTGTCCTCCCAAAATTCATCTGTTGAAGCCTAGCTTCTAACGCCTCAGAATGTGACCTTATCTGCAGAGCTACCTCTGCATTTAATCTAGTTAAAATGAAGTCCTTAGGGTGGATCCTAATCCAGTATGACTGGCGTCCTGATAAAGAAGGGAAATTTGGTCATAGAGACGGACATGTGTATGTATTTGTCAGGCTTAGGTGGATAATATTGCCCTCCGTAAACCCTAAATTTCGGGGTTATTGGTGAGGATGAACCAGGTTTGCTTGGGAGATGCAGAGAAGTGGAAGCGTGATTTAACCCGGGAGGGAACGGAGGATGCGCACAGGCCAAGGGAAAGGGGCCCGAGGAGGAGGCATTTGAAAGCGGAAAGGAGGAGGGCGAGAAAAAGCAAAAATTCATAGGGTCAAGTCCTAGAAGAGGGATGGGCACAAAAGCACCAATCAGGGTGCGCTTAGCCTTGGGGAGGAGGGCTCTGTTTCTTCTTGAGAGTCAAACGGTGAACAAAAGGAGGCAGCCTGAAGCCTGGGAGATTTTGTGGGGCACACAGATTCTCATCATCACGGTGAGCAATAGGATTCTGAGACTTGACCTGTCCTTCCTTTCTCCTTTCCAGATTTCTATTCACAATTCTTTCCTATGAGCGTTCAGACAGTTTCAACACTTCCAAAATTAACCCAAGACATTCGTCAACAGGACTAAGTTAGCAGGGCATTCAAGAGTCACCTGCGTCTCTCTCATCTTAAAGGTTAAGTTCAGGGGCACCTGGGTGGCTTAGTCGGTTAAGCGTCCGACTTTCGCTTAGGTCATGATCTCGCGGTTCGTGGGTTCGAGCCCCGCGTCGGAATCTGTGCTGACTGCCAGCTCAGAGCCTGGAGCCTGTTTCAGAGTCTGTGACTCCCTCTCTCTCTGACCCTCCCCTGCAAACGCTGTCTCTCTCTCTCTCTCCTAGAAATAAATAAAACATTTAAAAAAATTAAAAAAAAAAGGTGAAGTTCATAGTTGAATCAAAGCAGGTATTTCAGGGCCACCTATGGATTGACAATTTGATGTTTTCCTTCTTTGGATTATCTTTGCTGCTGCTGGTTCCCAAAGGGTCAGCTCTCCTGGCCATTAGCATATTATTACACTTTGAATAATGAACTACCCTCTTGGGTTAGGGAAATGGTAATGCCCTTGCTTCCAGTGTACTTACAATTCAAAGTTACCAGCAAGGATTCACGATCTGCAAGTGAAAAACTGTTGTTTTTCTATTTTTAAAAGCCCGTATCAGTGGCTGGTGGTTCATTTGCTGCTTTTCCACCTCTTTGCTTAGCCTCGTTCACTCATCTTGCGTGTGAAATGTCTGTTCTCTTTTGGCCTCTGTGGACACGGAACATAACTGTACAAGCCCTTCTATACGGGAAGACCATTATTATTTTGTCTTACAGTCTTAATTTCAAACATCAGAATATCTTTTCTCTTTACCACCAGTGTATCAGGTGGCTAATATGTGGCAGTTATTGGAGCTATAAAATTAATAAGATAATAAGTCAGTGTGCCTTCAAAGAACTTGTAGGGGAGGAAAAGTAATTTTCCACACCCCTGTAGGTTCTTGGCTGAAACCCTGATTCCCCACCCCCAAAGTTTAATGACCTGTATAGGCTGGAGATTTCCAGGAAAACTGAGTAACTGGAAAGTAGCCCTGTCTCCTTAAATACCATCTCCAGCTAAAGACAAAAGGTGTAGGCAGAGCACTGTAAAGGAGGGTATTGTTTGTTGTGCAGATTTAAGACCTTGCCTTCTCCATTGGTAAGCTTAAGTCCCCTTCCTCTTCTAGGCGCCAGAGGGAGATACCCTTACAGATGGAGATTTCCCTTATCCATTTACATTTCTCTCAGGAAAGGGTAACTTCTGAGGGCTTTCAGAGCTTCTCCAGTGTCTGGTGCTTCTTAAAAATAACCAGCTTGAGACTATTAGTGCCAAGGAGACATCTTTTGGGGTGACACATCCTGGTCCCCTTCAAACTCCTCATCTAGTTGGGGAGACTCACACATTATATCCTGATGGTTTCTCTCCCTGTGGCTTAATGGAAGCAGGTGCAGGGACAGCGGAGCACAAAGAAGGAGTGGATTCTGCCCGGAGCGCGCAGGAAAAGCTTCGCAGAGCTGCTGACAGTTGACCTCGGTCTTGAAGTCTGAGTTGGGGTTCCTCTTTTGTCTGTGATCTCTAAATCTTTATGAACTCTTCTCCTTCTCTTTTTATTTATATCACCACTTTCATATGCCCAAATCTTCCCGTCTTCAGGTTTTACCCTGTCCTTGGTGGTGGACCCCAAACCCACCTGATGAGGGACCGTAAGGCAAGCTGAGGGTCAAGCACAAGCTACCGTTACCTCACCCCCGCAGGGGGTGTTTGTGTGACATTCCTCAGGCTCTCCTGGCTGCTCAAGGACAGAGGGAAGGACAGAAAACAAGTGGCTAAACTGATAGCCTCTCCGTCAGTTTATAAATATCTTAAATTATAAGAAAAAGGCAATCTGACCAGTAGCCTAATCTCTAGAATCCTATATCTCAGTTTCCTGGAGCCCCTGACATCACCCTCCCTTCCGTAGTGTTGTGGGCAACAAAAGCAAGAAGGAAATGGCCCTGAAGCCCATTGACAAATACTTGAGGCTGGCAGAGTCAACTCCCTAGTGTCCTCATGCTGATGCTTTGCTAGAGGGAAAAAGCACCTTCGCTTGACAATAGCTAGGCCTCCAGTGATCTGTGAGTCTT
Source organism: Hyaena hyaena (assembly GCF_003009895.1). Classification (NCBI taxonomy): domain Eukaryota; kingdom Metazoa; phylum Chordata; class Mammalia; order Carnivora; family Hyaenidae; genus Hyaena; species Hyaena hyaena. Next base: position 694,736 of record NW_024081486.1, read on the forward strand.
TGGCATAGGGAAGTCTCCTTAGAAAATTTGGACTTTACCTCCCCCAAGTCCAGAGTATGTAACCAGTCCCTCTTCACAACCTCAGTGCAGCTCTTCCTGCCCACGGATCCTGTCCCCGCGCTTTCATAAAATCCCCATTTTGCACCAGAGACGTCTTCAAGAATTTTTTCTTGGCTGTCATCTCCGAACCCCACGGTCACTCCAGAATTTCATCACACCCGCTGCACAGTGGGCAGCCTAGAATACCTCTAATATCTCTGGGGATTCTTGGCGGGGGCTGAAGACCCTTTTTACTACGTCGCTTCTGAATCTTGTCCTCTGGTGTCACTGAATCCTTGATCTTTGCTCGGAGGCTCATCTCCTGAAGTAAATCTGCTTCTCTGTTCTGGTCGTTCTCCAGGAAACTAATGCACTTGGTTGGGGGAGGGCTTCACTGCCCCGTGATACCTTGGATTTAGGGCCGTGTGCAGTGGGCTTTGGTAAAGGTTTGATGATATGGGAAGGAGGCAGGATTGAGGGGTGAGTGGGGGCTGAAATTCAGCCCATGAGCCACTCACCAAGCCTTGTGCCCTCGCTGTGTCCTGGGAGGAAGCAGTACCTTTTTCTAGTTAACCCAGACGTTGGGCATGGATTGGTGGTAGCCCTGAGAAGGATTACACTCTTAGTGCAGCTAAACAACTTTAGACTGAAATTCTTAAAATACTTGTCATTTCTGTGCTGGGTAGGATTGCTGGATTTAGCAAATAAAAAAATATAGAAATACCTAGTTAAATTTGAATTTCAGATAAACAATGAATTTTTTTGTTTTTAGTGTAAGTATATCCCAAGGACTATTTGGGACATACTTATACCAAACATCATTCCTTATTCACTTGTGATTCAGCTATTCATTGTGCTGCACAGTGCTTGCTCCTGCCTTCTGCCTCTTCTTTCTCCCTTTCCAGGGGTGAGGGTCTCCACCCCATTTTTTTGTTTTGTTTTGTTTCTTATGGAGAGCAGTTTAGCTGTTAGGCTGGTCTCAGCCCAGACCGTTTAGGCTCTGCCAGGGGCCGGATGTGAAATGTCAGGGTTTGGAGCGAATGGTCAGGAAAGAATTCTTGAGGCATCTTAAGTGCACAAAAGGTGGTTTTCTTAAGGCACAGGGACAGGGCCCGTGGGCAGAAAGAGCCACACTGGGATTGTGAGGAGTGGCTGATTATATACTTTCAAGTTGCGGGGGGCGGTTTAGGGACAGCAGAAGTCTTTAAGGGATTTGGAAGCAAGGTTTCCCTGACCTTGAGGGGCTGGCTGTTGTTAGGATAAGGTCATTAACTACTATCAGTAAAACCTTAGCCATGAGACCCTTCAGATGGATATCAGCGGGCCATATGCTTAGAGGATGATTGCTAACGTATATCTTGGGGGTAGAGATAAAGGAAGTTTCCAAAGGCATTTTTGTATGTTCAAGGAGACTTACAGCAACCTGGAGGTCAGGCTAATGTTAAGCTCAAGTATTAACATGGAGGCCTTTGGGCTCCTGGAGGAAGGGCACATTGCCTGTCTCATTGACTCATCAACAGGCTGTAAGTTGTAAGCCGCAAGTGTCCCTGTTCTTTGCTAGAGTTCCGTAGCCAGAAACTGAGCAGAGTTCATGGTGGGGGGGGGGGGGGGGACTTGACCCATTGTTGTCATAGTAGTTGGCCCATCTCTCTTATGATGAATAAATAAATAAATGGAATAACCTTAGTTGGGGAAAATAATGCCACTTGTGTATTTTCAACCTGGCAATTGAATCATTGAGCTCAGGATGTTAGGACTGAGACAGATGATTTTAGAGATTCTCCAGTCTACGGATTCTTTCCTCAATTTGCCAATAGAGGAACTGAAGCACAGGGGGCGGTGTATAACTTACTCAGGGTCACACAAGTTCGTGTGAGAGCCTGGACCTCCCTGGATTTGCCATGCTGCTTCTTTTCTTTGAGGAGATGCAAACGATTTGGCAGAATTTGCTTATTTCAAGGAAGGACCCTCTCTCCCCTTGGTTGTGATTTGGTCTGGGGGTTCTTGTGGGTGGCAGTGCTAAGGGGAAGGAGAGCTCCACAGTGTGGTGGCTACTCAGCCTCCCTGACCGAGTCCTCAGTGGTGTGTTCCTTCCCAGGGCCCCCAGGCCCGCCTTTGCCAGTCTCAGTGCCAGCTGCTCTTCGGGACTTGGCCGCCCTCTGTTTCCCCCCCTGGTCCTGCCAACGGGTTGGACTTCTCCATGATGATTTCCATACACAGACAACAATACCCAGTGCCTTTACATCACCACTTTAATTGCAGTGAAGAGTAAGCCCTCAGCTCTCTCTGAGTTCAAGTGTAGATGTCTTCTCACTGCATGAATATGCCAAATGTGATTTCATGATACACACAAAAAATCTTATTTTTAAAGTGAGCTCTACACCCAGCATGGGGCTTGAACTCATGACTCCGAGGTCAAGGGTCGCACACACCACCACCTGAGCCAGCCTGGCCTTCCCCCCAAAATATCTCTTGTCAGTGTGCAGTGGTACAGAAACCGCTGTTTTCCCCTTAGCTCTTCTCCTTGAAGCCTTTGGGCAAGGCCTAAGCCAGCTGAGAGTGCTTCCTTTCTGTCACTGTTGTTTTTTCTGTTACTGTCCCAAGCTCGTTGCGTCAGTAAATGTAAAACACTTTACTTCCTGACCTTTCTGAATTAGACGAGGCTGCTAAAGAGAGCCACCGAGTCACACTGAAAAGACTCAGCCTCTCTGGTGAACACATGGACATTTTTAGGACTTTCTTGTCTTAACCTCCCCCTGCTGGTGAAAAATAATCCACATACATTCTGTTCAGAAGCTGGACATTTAAGGGCAGGTAATTTGGGTCTCATGGTGACAAAATGCCTTCACTGCCACAGAGGTGATGGTTTTGCCTCTTAAGTACTAGAAGAGAAATGAATACTTCTCCCACCATCCATCACCTGCTCATTACCTTCTCGGCTGTGAAGAAGGGACCCGAGTTCTCCTGCGTGGTGTATTTGTACATTTCACCTTCCACAAATGTCATGAATTACAGCAACCCATAGGCTGACACGGTGTCCCTTCTTTGGCATTCGTGACTTAAGGTTGGGGCTGTTGCAATTCCAGTGGACCATGGAATGGGATGGATAGCCACTCTGGGGTTGCCTATTTGGGTGGGTGGGCCTGGCAGCACAGGCAGTGAAAGAATTCACCCAAGGCAGAACAAAAGAGATAGAAATTTGTTGAATATGCCACAAGGGAGCAGCGGGCACGACAGCAAAGAGACTGTGATGTGAGGCGGTGGTGGGGGCCACGGTTATAGGGCGGAGTGATGGAGTATGGGAACCTAGGGCATTTTCCCTTTTTTGGTAATCTTAGGAACTATGCCTGGCTGTGACTGGTCAGTTAAGACCCATGGCCGTTTCAGGGTGGGCCGCTTAATGAGCCTGTTTGCATTTGGCCCAGTGGTCGCTGTGGGCCCTTGGGCCCCATTCAAGTTTCCATTGCTCAAGCCTCTTGCCTAAAAGCGGCCCCTACATCTGCTTCTGGCCAACGCTTTCCACCTTCTGTCTGCTGCTTTTCATTGGCTATGGGATATGAAACTTAGATGTTTGAAATGTGCCCAAACTCAGAGTTAAGGGCCCCAGAGTGAGCCCTCAGTAACTATGGAATGACCAAACATTAAAGAACCAATGCATTATATTTCTGTAGTGTCTATATTTTGTAAACTTTGTTTTGGCTGCTCAGAGGAATTTTCTGCTTCCTATTTTCTTTTTTTAATGTCTTATTTATTTCTGAGGAAAGAGAGAGAGAGAGAGAGAGACAGTGTGAGGAGGGGAGGGGCAGAGAGAGAGGGAGATAAAGAATCTGAAACAGTCTCCAGTTTCTGAACTGGCTGTCGCTCGAACCCACGAACCTGAGATCATGACCTGAGCCAAAGCTGGACGCTTAACCGACTGAGCCACCCAAGTGCCCCTCTGCTTCCTTTTTTATTTTTGATAACTTCTTTGTGGTCGAAGTTGATGGGTATGTAGCCTTCAGATAAGTTAGGTATCAGTATACTCTTTGTAATTTTGCAGGTTACATTAAGAGGGGGAAACAATGAAAATTCCAGGTTATTATAACAGAAAACAACATTTTCTAAAACTATGTGATCCTTTTACACAGGCTTAGCTCCGCAGTGTACATGTGTAATTTCTGAAAGCTTGTGTGCTGAAGAATGATGTGGGGGAATGCTTGGAATTGTAACATGACTTATAAATGTTAAACATCTAGCCCTTTTGTCCACTTGAGATCTAAGGGTGTTGATAATCCATTTTTCTTGTTTTCCACCGTTATCACACGTCCCCCCCTTTTTGAATTGCATGTGCTATGCTGAAGGATGTATGGAGATGATCAAGACCCAGCCAATGCCCTCAAGCTGCTGACAGGCCTGTTAGGGAGAAGAAGCTATAAACACGGTAGTGATGAGGAGCATGGTTAGAGGCCTGTAGTTTGGGCTCTGCTTACGGAAGGCATGACACTGAACTTCCAGGGTATGAGTTTACTCATCTGTAAAATAAGGGTTTTTTTTTTTTAATTGTTTTAAAATTTTAAGTAAACACTGTGTTACACATGGGGTTTGAACTCACAACCCCAAAATCAAGTGTCACATGCTCCACCAACTGAGCCAGCCAGGCGTCCATGTAAAATAGGTTTTTAGACGGCATTACCTTTATTTATTATTTTTTAAAAAAATTTTTTATGTCTTTATTTTGAGAGAGAGACAAAGTAAGCGGGGGAGGGTCAGAGAGAGAGGGAGACACAGAATCTGAAGCAGGCTCCAGGCTCCGAGCTGTGAGCACAGAGCCCGACATGGGGCTTGAACCCACAGACTGTGAGATCATGACCTGAGCCAAAGTTGGATGCTTAACCGACTGAGCCACCCAGGCGCCCCTAGACGGCATGACATTTAAAACTGACATTCAGTGGGCATGCCTGGGTGGCTCAGTCGGTTGAGTGTCTGACTTTGGCTCAGGTCATGATATCACAGTTTGTGAGTTTGAGCCCCGCATCGGGCTTGCTGCTGTCAGCACAGAGCCTGCTTCACATCCTCTGTACCCCCTCCACCCCACCCATCTCTCCCCAGCTTACGCTCTCATAAACAAACATTATATATAAAAAAAGAAATCTATCAAATTATCATTCAATGATTTTATGATAAATACCATAGAAATGCCTGACCCATGAGATCAGTGTTGTTTCTGTGTCATTCAGTGCTATTTCTTCAGTAACTACCATAGAAGCTAGCACACAGTAGGTGCTTGGTTGTTTACTGAATTAACAGTAAATCAAAAACAGTAAAAGAAATCAGAGCAAGGGAGCTCATTGAGGACTTTATGGAGGAGAGAGTATTTGAAACAGACACTTAAGAGAGATATTTTCACCATTCAGGTGAACATTTGGAATGAGGTGCAGTTGAAGGCACTTTGAATCCAAGGGAGGCTATGTGGTGTAGTGGGAAGAATACAAGACTTTGAACCAGAAGATCTGAGTTCAAATTCAAGCTCTGCCTCTCACTAGAATGTGTCCTTGGGCAAGTCACTAAACTTCTCAAAGGCTCAGTTTCCTCGTGTATAAAATGGGGGTGATGATACCAATCCCTTGACAGATGTGTTACGAAGATTAGATAGGAAGGTACAAGGCATGTCATTTGATGCTCAAAAACTGAATCTGAAGGAGCAACAAAAATCATACATAGAAACCTGGGGTTAGAAAGCAGGTATGTCTGGACTGGGCTGTGGGAACAGTTGGGGTGCAGGTCGCCGGTGTGGTGCCAGGTGCCTGAGAGGGGGACGTGGAGGGTGTGAGCATGAACATGGCAGAAGGGGACAGCTTGATATCAGTGGCTTATGAGATTTTGAGGAAGGTCCAGGAGGTGTTTTTCCTCAAGTACATGCAGGCCAAGGGTAAAAGCAGGGATTGGTTGGCTGGGTCCAGAACACTGACCAGGGGACAGTGCAAGGACAGTTGCAGGGTCCCATCTCTAAAGTGTGTCGTATGCAGGAATGGCTTGAGACAAGAGGAAGTCCCAAATCACACATTGATAGAGCAAAGTTCAGGAATGAGAAAGCCATCTGTTTTTTATTTAAAAAAAATTTTTTTTAACGTTTATTTTTGAGACAGAGAAAGACAGAGCATGAGCTGGGGGAGGGGCAGAGAGAGAGGGAGACACAGAATCTGAAATAGGCTCCAGGCTCTGAGCTGTCAGCACAGAGCCCGATGCGGGGCTCGAACCCACGGACCCTGAGATCATGACCTGAGTCGAAGTCGGACGCCTAAGCGACCGAGCCACCCAGGTGCCCCGAGAAAGTCGTCTTAAAGCTGGATTACCCAGATTTCCAGACTGTGAAATAATGGCCTGATTTTAAATCTTCTAAGAAAACTCACTGCTTTTGTTTTTATTGTTAATATAGAACTATTCTGTGTTCAGTATTAGAATTTGCCAGTTATGTTAGCATCAGATGTTTGAACATCGCTGTATATGTATGATAGAAGGATGACAATTGTACCCAATTCTAATAAACAAAAGCACATTAGAAAAGATAAAAAAAGAAAACGCGTACGTCTGTGGTAGATACTCTGTGTTTATATAGGATGCACTTGCCAAAGAAGTTGGATCCAGGCTGCATAGACACATGCATGGTGTGGTTCAAAGTGTGGAAGAATCTTTGTTTTCCTTCTCATTAAATGAATTCAGTCATTTTCAGCTGAAGTTTCTTTACCTTTCTGCATGTGTTGACAGGGCTTTAAGAGAAAATTCCAAACCTGACTAACCATCCCCGCCATCCCCTTTTATCCCCAGATAGTCACAGGTGTTGAATCTGCTTAATCCTTTTGGAAATAGGTAGGGTTCCTTTATTCAATGATTCTAGTTCAGGTTACTTAACAAGGTAAAAGTACCCAGTAGGCATTTAGTGGTAGGGGCACGGCTTGGTCCACATCAGCTCGGATAATCTGAGACTGTCTTCAGGCACCCGGAGCACAGGGGTAGTTCTCTAAGCAGGCCATCTCTCTCTTCAGGGACCGCTGCTACTCGGAACGGATGGCTTGTGTCGGGCTCAAGACGGTTCTCCGGAAATATGTGCAAATCAACGATTGATTAATGGTGACTCACTTAAGCTGTTTTTAGTTACCCAAAGTGTCACCATGAAGGAAGGCCCGATGGGAGCCGTTTGCAGCAGCAAGAAATGCCAGCAAGCCAGGCCAGGGTATTATTGACCATTATTTTTATCCTTCCATTCGTACTTTCTCCAGAAAAGGATTTGAGGTGACATGTAATGAAACAAAGTGCAAGAGGAAAAAATATAAGCGAAGTCTTTGGGTGTGAAGATGGGAAAAGGAAAGCAGACACGTGCCCATCCATGGTGGTGTCCCGTGAACTTGAGTCTGGCTTTTCAACTTGGCCCTTCCCTGGTTTCGACAGCTGATTTCAGTTGCATGAGCACAAGCTCTTCTTCCTCTGACTTACCTTGTGACTTGGCATTTCTGGCAAGATCTCTACTCTGGTAACATTGACTTGAAGACTTGGGTCTGTCCCGGTTCATCGGGTACGTCCAGTGTCCACTCTCTGAGTCCCTCTCCAGGACGCTGGAAGCCTTGTCTAATTAATGCATAATGGGGAGCACCCGGGTGGCTCAGTCAGTTAAGCATTCCACGTCAGCTCAGGTCATGAACTCACAGTTTGTGAGTTTGAGCCCCACATCAGGCTCTGTGCTGACAGCTCAGAGCCTGGAGCCTGCTTCCGATTCTGTGTCTCCCTCTCTCTCTCTGTCCCTCCCCTTACTTGTGTTCTCTCTCTCTCAAAATAAGCATTAAAAAATGCATATGGGAAGTACTAGGATACTCTTCATTCTCACTCAGGACGGAGGCCTCAGTGTCTGTTAAATTGGAAACTTATCACCTCTTAGAATATCCACCTTACATCATTAGAATTTTTAGTAGACAGTACTGGCAACCTTTAGGTGGCTCTTGGCCTCTTATTGAGAGGATTTTACTTCTCCCCATTAGACCTTCAGTCTAATTTGATCATAGCATTATCATTCATGTAGTCAGTAACATTGAATACCATCATGATTATCGCGAATGATAGCTCAGGGCTGTACTAAAAGTAATTATGGTTCTGTTCTAGAGAATGTACATGGGAGGAGTATAACTTAGCATAACTACCTAGTGGACTAAAGAGCATCAGCAGTCATATTAATAATTTGGTTTATGTTGCAGTTGTCAAGAAGTGTTCAAGGTTCATGTTATGGATTTATTTAGTTGAAAGACAAATCTTTTACACCTATAGGTATCACGGTGGCATGCACAGTATGGAAACTGAAATAATTAAATGTTTTGCCCTAGGGGGGTTTTAGTTGTATTATTGTTTAGAAATTCAGTGGCTCATGTCCTGGTGAGTTCTAGAAAGTTCTGACAAGGATATTTCTATTTCCTCTTCATTTTCCTTACTTAGAATTACCTATCTTGTGTCTTAGTGAAATTTTCTTCATTGGCGTATCGATTCAGTCCTTTTCAGCTAAAGTTTGCCTTTCTGCATGTGTACACAAGACTTTAAAAAAAGTTATACGTTTCACGTGGACATTATAATTTGACACTTGGGTATGCTGCAAAGTGATCATCCCCCAATGGAGTATCATTACCACCCATCACCCTACAAATTGACCCCCTTCACCCCTGTTGCTCACCCTCCCAGCCCCCTTTCCCATCTGGTAACCACTAACCTGTTCTCTGTATCTGTGAGTTCGTTTTTCTTCTGTTTGCATGTTTGTATTTTTAGATTCCCCCATCTGAGTGATATCATAGAGTACTTGTCTTTTTCCTTTTGACTTAATTCATGTAGCACAAAGCCGCAAGTTCCACGCACGTTGTTGCACCTGGCAAGATTTTTTTTATGGCTGAGTGGTATTCCAATGTATGTGTGTACACACACACACACACACACACACCACATCTTCTTTATCCAGTCTTCTTTTGATATTTAGGTTGCTTCCGTATCTTGGATATTGCAAATAATGCTGCAGTGAACATAGGGATGCATTTATCTTTTCAAATTAGTGTTTTCATATTCTTCAGAAAATAACCCAGTAGCAGAATAGCTGGATAACATGGGAGTTCCATTCTTAATTTTTTGAGGAATCTTCATACCTGGTTTCCATAGTGGCTGCACCAGTTTACATCCCATGAATAGTATACAAGGGTTCCCTTTTCTCTGCATCTTCTCCAACATTTGCTCTTTCTTGTCTTCTTGGTAATAGTCATCTGTCAGATCAGGTGATCGCTCATTGTGGTTTTGATTTGCCTTTTCCTAATAATTAGTGATGTTGAACATCCTTCTGTGTGTCTGTTGGCCATCTGTATGTCTTCTTTGGAAAAATGTTCAGATATTCTGCCTATTTTTTGCGTTGTTTTCTTGTTGTTGAGTTGTAGGACTTCTGTATATGTTTTGGGTCTTAACCCCTTATCAGATGTATGATTTGCATATATCTTCCACCATTCAGTAGGTTGCCTTTTTATTTTGATCATGGCTTCCTTGACTATGCAGAAGCTTTCTAGTTTGATGTAGTCCCAGTAATTTACTTTTGCTTTGTTTTCCCTTCCCTCTGGAGTCTGAGCCACAATAACATTGCTAAGACCAATGTCAAGGAGTTTATTGCCTATATTTTCTTCTAGGAATTAAAAATTTTTTTTAATGTTTATTTATTTTTGGGAGACACAGAGACAGAGTGCAAGCAGGGGAGGGGCACAGAGAGAGGGAGACACAGAATCTGAAGCAGGCTCCAGGCTCTGAGCTGTCAGCACAGAGCCCCACGTGGGCCTCAAACTCATGAAGTGTGGGATCACGACCTGGGCGGAAGTCGGACGCTTAACCAACTGAGCCACCCAGGCTCCCCTCTTCTAGGAATTTTATGGTTTCAAGTCTTACATTCAGGTATTTAATCCATTTTGTATTACTTTTTGTGTATAGTATACGATGGTGGTCTAATTTCTCTCTTTTGCATGTGGCTGACCAATTTTCCTGACACCATTTATTAAAGAGACTGTCCCTTTTCCATTGTATGTTCTAGGCTCCTTTGTCATAAATTGTCTATATATGTGTAGTTTTATTTCTCGGGTTACAGTTCTTTTTTTTTAATATAATTTATTGTTAAGTCTGCTAACATACAGAGTATACAGTGTGCTCTTGGCTCTGAGAGTAGATTCCCATGATTCATCACTGAGGTTTCAGTCTGTTCCATTAATCTGTGTATCTGTTTCTGTGCCAGTACCATAGTGGGTTTTTTTTTTTTAATGTTTATGTATTTATTCTGAGAGAGAGAGAGAGAGTGAGCACATGCACATAAGTGAGAGATGGGCAGAGAGAGAGAGGGAGAGAGAGAGAGAATCCCAAGCAGGCTCTGCATTGTCAGTGTGGAGCCTGATGTGGGGCTCCATCCGACCAACCGTGAGATCATGACCTGAGCCAAAATGAAGAGCTGGATTCTCTTTTTTAAAATTTGTTTTTACATTTATTTATTTTTGAGAGACAGAAACAGAGCACAAGTCGGGGAGGAGCAGAGAGAGAGGGAGACACAGAATCTGAAGCAGGCTCCAGGCTCCGAGCTGTCAGCACAGAGCCCGATGCGGGGCTCAAACTCACAAACTTCGAGATCATGACCTGAGCCAAAGTCGGATGCTTAACTGACTGAGCCATCCGGGTGCCCCTCAAGAGCTGTACTCTTAACTGGCTAAGCCACCCAGGTGCCCCCATAGTGTTTTCATTATTGTAACTTTGTAGTATAGCTTGAAATCAGGGAGTGTGTTATGTCCAGCTTTGTTCCTCTTCAGATTACTTTGGCTATTTGGGATTTTTTATGTAGGGCCCATACCAATTTTAGCATTATTTGTTCTAGTTCTATGAAGTACGCCATTGGAATTTTGATAGGGGTTGCACTGAATCTGTAGATTCCTTTGGGTAGTATGAACATTTTAACAATATTTTCCAATCCATGAGCACGAAATATCTTTCCACTATTTTTCTGGTTTTACCTGATTTCATCAGTGTCTTACAGTTTTCAGCGTACAGGTCTTTCACCTCCTTTGTTAAATTTGTTCCTGGGTATTTTATTCTTTTTGACCCAACTGTAAATGGGACTGCTTTCTTAATTTCTCTGTGTGATAGTTTCTAATCATGTGTGTAGCTTTTAATTATGTGTGTAGTTAATTGTACGTAGCAAACATCAGTTCTGATAAGTAGCAGAAATCATTTGAAAGATTTCTTTAACTAGCGTTAGGCAATACCTTGGAGTTAGGGGAGTGAAGGGACTGTGTTGAGGGACTTACTAGAACCTCTGCAGTGAGCAGGCTTTGAGGGAGGAATTAAGAGACAAGGAAGAATGACAGGCTATGTTCCTAAGGCATGGCTGTCCCACAGTGGGAAGTGTAGGATCTTGTGGAGTGTGGTGAACTCTTCTGTGACCACAGGTTGTGTGGAAATCGTCAAAATTCCAGCTTGTGCATGTGTGTGTGGGTTGGAGGGGGGCACGTGGCAGGTTTGGATGACGCTCTTCAATCAGGCAGAGAATATCTTCAGGTTCTTTTGGAAAAGGTCCTCAAGCAATAGATAGCTCCACTGAGAACAGGGCTTAAAATCCTACAGGAGAGGCCCGATCACTTCTGGGATGGGGCAAAGCTGGTTTGCAAAGGTGATTTTAAGCCCTAGTAGGAAACGGGCAGAAGCCCATGCAAAACCACTACCAAATCAGAAAGCATTCTACCAAATCGTGACAGAGCATTCAAGGACTTAGTTCTACTCATTGTACATTTGCCAAATGTTTATTATGTGCCGGATTCTGAGCCTGGTTGAGGATATAATGCCCATAGACCATAAGGAACCGAAAGGCCATTGGATATAGTATGTACCAGGCTGACCGAGGATCATACAGGGCCAGGAGCACACAGGCTTGATCTCGTCTCTTGGTATCGCTGGGGCTCCCGTGAGACCCTGAACTCTAGTCCCGATTGGTTTTAACATTTAGCATAGATTCCCAGCCTAGCTCATTATTAGTGCTTAGCACTTATACGTAGATAGAGAAGAAAGTTACAGATGGTTGGATGGATGGATAGATGGACAGATACACAGATAGAGACGTACACTGACGGAAATGAAGCTTGCAGTTGTAGCAGAGTGGGGTAGCAGAAGACAAGGGTTTATGGTTTATAGCAATTAAACACCCTTCTATCCTTGGAGCGTCGTGCGAGGAGCATTTAACACTCAAGATATCAGTAAACAGACTGGCGCAGCTTCTTGTCACTGCGAAGGTTTTCAGAGCTACGAAAAATCTATAGCTGATGAAAAATCCCTGAGTAATCTTGCTTAGGATCAAAAAGCTTTCATTAACGTCTTTAATCTGTGCAGTGAAATCTCCCAACTATTTTCTGAGCGTTTATTGCTTCAGTAACCCAGATCTCCAGAGAACCCAGTGAATTAGAATGTGACCTAAAATCAAGAGCAAAGAGTCATCCATCAAAAAAGGAGATTATTTGGGGAACAGAAATGATTGGAATTCCAAAGAAGCAGCACTTGTCCACAGAAATACGTGGTTGTAACTATTGTTTCATTGGTCCTGTAGGCCACAGAACAAATCAAGAGCCTGTGTCATATCAGGAAGAAATTGAGGGGCTCCTGGATGGCTCAGTCAGTTAAGCGTCTGACTCTTAGTTTCAGCTCAGGTCACCTCCTGGTTTGTGGGCTCAAGCCCTGTGTTGGGCTCTGCTACTCTCTCCTTCTCTCTCTGTCCCTCCCCTGCTCACTCGCACTCTCTCTCACTCTCAAAATAAATAAATGAACTTTAAAAAAAATAAAAGATATTTTGTTTTAGACTTCTCTCCACCACCTTGACTTTCAGGAACTTCTCTATGAACCTTGGTGCTTTGTTGACTCCTTGCCTCGTACCCATTTGTGATGTTCTCCATCTTCCTCCCCCCTGTGTTTTATCAAGAAATAATATTTTCCATCTTGGAAAAAGTGCTCCATGCTTATTTTTTCCCCATACTCTGTCTCTGCCTAATCAGGTTGTCATATAGCAGAGGCCCTTTAGGGAGTCCCTGTGAGATAGTTTAACTAATTTAACAAGCACTTCTCAAATGTCAGGGGCTTAACACAATAAATACTTACTTCTTGGTCATACGGAATCTAGTGTTGATGTTCCTGGCATTGGAAGTCCATTGTTGAAGTCCATTGTCATGGGCAGCTCTCTTTTCGATGGTGGCTCAAGGATGCAGTCTCCTTCCACCTTGTGATGTTGTCATCTTCAGTATGGATCTCCATGGTTACTGGATCAGGGGAAAACAGTGCAAGGATGGAATACTTGACAATCCAGAAATAGGACATACTCCACTTTTGCTTTCATTCCATTGGCCAGAGCTAGTCACATGGCCCCACATGGGTGCAAGAGGGAGTGGGGGAGGTACCCTCTGGCTGGGCACTTCTTTCCAATGACAGCAGTACTCTTTGGTGTACCCCGCCTGGCTGTTTTTCTTTTGCCATCCTTTGAAAACATTGTTCCATGAGAGTGCCTCCACTCTTCTGATCCCTCAGTGAGCTGCTCTGTTTCTATTCCGTCTGATCTGTGTGTAATCATAAAAGCCTCCACAAGTCAAAGCCACCAGAAAGGAATGCAGTCCTTTCTGTGAATTTAAATAAGTAATCTGGAGAAGAACAGGTGCCTCTTGACGTGCATAGTTGCAACATCATACCGTTGACACATTCTGGAGCCAGAAAACCCCCTTTTAAAATTGGACCATCACTTAGAGGATACAAATGCCCAAATGCATTAATTGACAATAATTTCCGCTCAGATTTTCATATTTATAACATATCGTGAGTTTGGGGAATAAAAACCTTGATCTCCTTTTCTTGGAAGCTAGGTGTTGATGGACCCAGTTGAGTCCCATGAGATGCATTCTCTGGTAGTGGTTTCTGACACTTCCATACACAACAGTGACTCTCACGTTTTGGTAAGGAGCCTCCGTCTTAGACATTTTGCTGTGGGGTCACCTTTCAGCATAACACATCAGCAAAAAAGGCTAAATGTATACGTATATGGATGGATCCTTCCGAAGGCTGAAAATACTCATTTGATTGTCCTGACTCCCTGGATTCTATTAACTTGCAGAGACCGAGGAGTAACCTAGGGTTCTTAATCTTCTGCACTTAATTCAGGTCCTGTTATTTACATAACCATTTATTTCCTGACCAAGGCCTGCTGTTCTCCAAAGATTAGGGGAATGGTTAAATAAATTATGCTTCATCTCTATGTTGGAGTATTAAGAAAGCTTTAAATTTTCTCAGAATTTTTAATGACCATTAGAAAGTGCTCATTTCATACATACACACACACACACACACATACATGCTAAATACATATAGAAGTGATCTTGATTTGTGTGTATATGTATATGCATAGCAAAAAAAATTGGAAGGAAATATATCAAAATTTTAACTGTCGTTATCTTTGCACAGTGGGATTAGGGGTCTCAGTCTTTGTAGTTTTCTGTGTTTTCTAAAGTTTTAAAATGAGCATGAATTACGTATGAGAAAAATATTAATCACAATACCTGTCAGTCAAGTCTACCATCTAACCATTCTTGTGGAAATTACTAGAGGCTAGTAGAAAGGGGAACTTTGGCTGTCTTAAAGTAGTTGAATCTTGTGTCTTTTTTTTTCCTGAAGTTTGTTTATTTTGAGAAGGAGAGAGAGTGCAAGTGTGAGGGGCAGAGAGAGAGGGAGAGAGAGAATCCCAAGCAGACTCCTTGCTGTCAGTGCAGAGCCTGACGTGGCTTGGGGCTCAATCTCATGAATCACGAGATCATGACCTGAGCTGGAATGAAGAGTCAGACGCTTAACTGACCGAGCCAACCAGGAGCCCCAAATCCTGGGTCTTTAAATGGAAAAAAAGGTAGAGTGACCTACCATCCAAAATGATGGTTTTATCACTTTTTTCCCCACTCCCAAATTTTACTGGTGAAACTTAATTAGTTCTTGCAGACAAACCTTTCCATGTAAACAGTAGTTTTGCCTTTTCATTGCAGAAGCTTATTACAGAATTATAAGTTGTAGGGGTGCCTGGGTGGCTCAGTAGGTTAAGCATCTGACTCTTGATTTCCCTCAGATCATGATCTTATGGTCAGTGGGTTGGAGCCCCCCATAGGCTCTGTGCTAGCAGTGTGGAGCCTGCTTGGGATTCTCTCTCTCCACCCCTCCCTACCTCCTGTACTTGGGCTCATGCTTGCACATGTTCTCACACAAGTTTTCTCTCTTTCTCTTGAAAATAATTAAACTTAAAAATTTCTTTAGAACAATAAGATGTAGAAGTACGTACTGGAATTGTTATGAAATGTGATCCTCCAGGTGGATAGCGTCAGTCTTTCATGTCTTACTTCATAGAAGTCAGTATGGCATAAGCCACCTACCATAGGCTTGCGAGTCCTGGGCCCCAGTTATGGCTCTGTTACGTACTAGTTGTGTGAGGTGGAGCTAGTTACTTAAAGTGCCTGAAACTTGAGTCCTTATTTATAGACTATACATACTACCTGTCTGGCAAGTTTATTCTGATGATTAGAGATGATAAATGTAAGCTTAGCTCACCTGTTGAATCGCTCAATTGCTTAAGCAGCTTAATTGCTGTTGCTGCTGCTTTTGTTACTACTACAGTTATTACTGCTGGTGCTGTTATAACCATGGCCTTCCCTCTGCCAGTAGGAATGCTAACTGTACTGTGTAGCTGTGCCGAAGTCAGCCAGGACAGTCTGAGTGGTCTAACTTCAGTAGCAGTCAGGGCTCTATTCAGCTGCTTTCCAAAATCAGGACAAGCCTTTGCAGCCATCGCCCCTGTCTGAAGCCAGGGACATCCAGTACCACCTAGGTCCAGCCTTCACACCTCCATCTTTTCTGACTGCTCATTGTAGGATGCCTGATTGTTAAATATTTTGAATATTGTATCTGATTCTAGTCAAATAAAACCTAAGGAGGAGGCATTTATTTCCTGTGTTAAAGAGGAAGACAATAAATACCATCATGGCCAACGGTGTTCAAAGACCGAAGCCTCGAAAAGTGGATTTCTAGTAACTGTAGGTTGGTGGATAAAATCTTTATTGTTCCTCTTTTCACTCTGTGAGTTCCTCCCTTGAATGGCTGTGTGTTCAGGACAGTATTGGTGAATTCAGCCGGTGTGGTCTTTGGGAAGCGTCTTTACAGAGAGGTGGAGGATATCTGTGATACCAGTTGGAGGTTTTCCTTTCCGATTTCATTTTCTAAGAGATAGAATGCCTCTCACCACAAGCAAATGAAAGAAAAACAAAAAAAGCTCTTAACTATTAGGTCTTAACTATTCTCTGGTTGGGATTTTAGGAGAGAAAACTGATATGAACCATGACTCAACATGAACTTTCTGTGTGGTCATTTATGTACATTGGCCCCATTATTACATTGCAAATCAAGATCAATGAAGACAGTCTCACTCAAGCATTCAGTTCTTGAAGTGTCATCAATATTCTTATGCAGTTTAATTTGAGAGCTTGGTTATAATTACATCAAAAAGGGGGAGAGACAAATCTTCCTTGAATTAGATGATCTGTATGAGATATAGTGTGGAATATTCTCCAAAAATAATTTTAGTCTAACCCGAGCTCTTAGAATTAAAATGTCTGGACTATAAATTTTTCTTCTGTTCTTGGGGCACCTGACTGGCCTAGTCAGAAGAGCATATGACTCTTGATCTTGAGGTCTTGAGTTCAAGCCCCACATTGGATGTAGAGTTTACTAAAAATAATAATAATTAAAAAATAAATAAACTTCAAAAAAATTGTCCTCTGTTCTCAATCCTAGAAGGAGAGTAAAGGATGACATTTCCTCACCTCCGCGTACAGTAAATGAAGTAGAACTCTCCTATGAACTTGATGTTTGTGTCTCCCCAAAGTGCATATAGGTAAAGCCCTGACTCCCAATGTGATGGTATTGGAAGGCGGGGAGGGGGATGCTTTGGGTTGTAATTAGGAGTAGCTGAGGTCATGAGCATGGAGCCCCAATGATAGGCTTAGTGCTCTTCTAAGTAAAGGAAGCCATATCAGAGCCTCGTCTCTTTCCCGTGTGAAGACACAGTGAGAAAAGAAGGTGGCCGTCTGTGAGGTACAAAGAGGGAGC
This sequence comes from Hyaena hyaena, assembly GCF_003009895.1. NCBI lineage: Eukaryota > Metazoa > Chordata > Mammalia > Carnivora > Hyaenidae > Hyaena > Hyaena hyaena. Next base: position 711,959 of record NW_024081486.1, read on the forward strand.
CCTGAGCAAGAACCAGATTTGCCAGTGCCTGGATCTTGGACTTCCTGGCTTCCAGAGCTGTGAGAAATAATTGTGTTGTTTACACTATTCAGTCTGTGGTATTCTGTTATAGACAGCTGTCTTCTTTTCTATAACATAGGTTCCGTTGTATTCTTGGCCAAAGCATGCAGTCCAGACACAACAGCTGTGTATTGAAACTGAAGGCAATATTCTCCTTCAAGACCAGCATTATGTTAGGATTTTAGATGTCCATGTTGTAGGGTTTGGTTTCTTGTAGGAGAATGGATTGGTGTTTTACCTGTGCCACACAATTAGTGATGCCAAAGATTGCTGGTCTGTGCCTTGTGAAGTTCTTTGTGAGGATCAAGTCGTTTGGGTGATGGTTAGAGTGAGCTGGTCAGGGTAAAGCCAGGTATCAGATCCAGGAGAAGACAGATCATCCCTTAGAGTATCTGTGTCTGTGCCTGGGGAGCTGAGAGAACAATCTTAGACACCGTGGACACAGAGATAAGATAGTATTGCTCTCCAGAGATTCTTGTGCCAGCAGCCAGGAGAGGCCCATGACAGTAGTCATTTGTTTTGACAACTGCTTGAGTGCTTCTGCTCTTTTTAAAGGTGAACAACCTCAAGCCTCCTCCTCAGCCTCCCTAGTCGGCCAATCTATAATTAAGGAGATCGGATTGTTGCAACTTGAGCTTCCAACCTTTCTGTGGTCTTTGGAACAAATTCCGCTATTAATATTTCATCCACAAGAGCGCATTTGGTTTTCTGAATGTTCCTTGTCTTTACAGCCTTGTGTTCTTAAACACGTGTCCAAGTTTTGGCCCTTCGTTCTCATTTTATGGTGTTTAGGAAGGAACCACGCGTGGTTCAGTTCGCCACAACTGGAAGCCTCCCAACGAACACCGTTTTAGCCTTTCCTAGAGACTGACCAGCTCCCTCCCACGTCTACTCAGTTACTCCCACCAGACTTAATGCCCCATGCTAGTTCCAGCCTGCAGGACTGCGTTCCCTGCTATTCCAGCTGCTACTGGTGAAGGCGAAGATCTGTTCCACACAAAGAAGCCACTCATCCAGGTTTGGTTTGCTTTCTACCTGTTTAAGTCTTGGCCTCCTGCATTCTGGAATTGGGTAGAATTGAGTTCAGATCCTGGTACTATCATTTACCTGCCCCGTGGGATAGGAAAAATCACTTAACCTCTTCGAGCCTGAGTTTTTCTGTCTGTAAAATGGACATAATATCATTGTCTGAGTTTTAAGGAAGACTGTCTGGGAGAGGAAAAATTTCCCTTTACCCTTCAAGATTCTGCCAGCTGGTCTAAGAATGAAATTGACATGAGACAAATAAATAGGAGAAAGGAGAACAAAGCTTCATAACATGTATATGTCCCATACACTTGGGAGGGACCCAAGAAAACTCCCTGAAATGACTGAAGCCATCACCTTAAACACCATCTCCAGCTAAAGACCAAGGAAGTTGTTGGGGGGTGGGGGTCGGTTATGGCGGGTGACCATAAAAAGCAGCACAGTAAGCAAGGATAAAGATGTCATGCAGATTTAAGTCATTGCCTTCTCCCTTGATGACTGATTCTAGAAATTAAGTCATTCCCCTCTTCCTTACAGCCTTACAAATGGAGATTTTCTTTATACATGTGTATATTTTCTGTAAAAGGGTAACTTCTACTCAGTTTTCAGAGTTTCTCCTGTGTCTGCTATTTCTTAAAAATAACCAGCTTAAAATAATATGTCAAAGAGGCATATCGTTTTTTTTAAATTTTTTAAATGTTTTATTTATTTCCGAGAGAGAGAGAGACACACAGCATGAGCAGGGGAGGGCCAGAGAGAGAGGGAGACCCAGAATCTGAAACCGGCTCCAGGCTCTGAGCTAGCTGTCAGCACAGAGCCCGACGCGGGGCTCAAACCCACGAACCGTGAGATCATGACCTGAACCGAAGTCAGACACTTAACCAACTAAGCCACCCAGGCACCCCCAAAGAGGCATATCTTTAGGGTCGCAAAATTTGCACCCCTACAACTATATGGGGTGAATGTTTAGCAACATTTAATGGGTTACCAACCCTGTAATAGATACAATAAAGGCTGAACAACTGTTTATGTGCACAGTTGGTTACCTCAATGGGGGGAAAACAGGCAAATCAGCTATTTGGTATCAAATACAACAGACATATCCAATTTATTAGAAAGGCTGAATCAACTAATATAATCAGTTGAATCAGGAAAGACGTTTGTGTGGAAAATTTCCCTGAGTTAAAACAAATGAATAATTTATTGGCTTTACTAACTCAGGAGGATCTTTAGATTAGTAGCTTACTAAACTGAAAGCATTCTCTTGTTGAAATGTATCAACTATTTGGGTGTTTGCAAATCTAGTTCAAATGCAGTGAATAAGTACACAGGACTTGTGTGGCCCTTTTCCAGGCTGTGAAATGAGGAGGTGGAATGGTGAGTGGTAAATAAATAAAAAATACGTGGCCCCTGCTCAGAAGAAGCACACAAGAGAGGCTACAAGATGGACACTTAAGTCACTACAACAAGTGTAATACACACTGAATAATTTCTTTTAATTCTTGACATTTTTTGAGAGAGAATGAGCAAGGGAGCGGGGCAGAGGGAGAGATAGAATCTTAAGCAGGCTCTATGCTCAGTGCGGAACCCTGCGTGGGGCTCGATCCCATGACCCTGAGTTCGTGACCTGAGCTGAAGTCAAGTCGGAGGGTCCCTGGGTGGCCCAGTTGGTTGAGCATCTGACTCTTGATTTCAACTCAGGTCGCGATCTCATGGTTTGTGGGTTTGAGCCTCACGTCAGGTTCTGTGCTGACAGCACGGAGCCTGCTTGGGGTTTCTCTCGCTCTCTCTGCCCCGTCCCTGCTTACACTCCCCCCCCCACGCCCCCAATAAATAAAGAAATAAATAGAAAGGAGTCAGACACTCAACCGACTGAGCCACCCAGGCATCCCACACACTGAATAAATCCTGAGAGCTCATAGGTGTCAGGTTTTTTTTTTTTCCCCTTGCTACAGTTGTAGGTTAGAGGTAGGGGGTGGCAATTCTGGAGTGAGTGGGCTTTCAGCTGGGCCTTTTTTTTTTTTTTTTTAATAAATGTTAGTTTTGAAGTTTTATTTATTTTGAAAGAGAAAGAACCAGCGGGGGAGGGGCATAGAGAAAGAGACCATCTGAAGCAGGCTCTGTGCTGTCAGCCAACAGCCCGACGCGGGGCTTGAACTCCTCTGACTGTGAGGTCATGACCTGACCGAAGTCAGATGCTTCCCCGACCGAGCCACCCAGACGCCCTTCATCTGGGCTTTTCAGGGACGTGGGCTCCTTGTTTGCGTTCTTTTGTAAGAGGGTCAGTTAGGTGCAATCACAAGGGGCGGCAGAGGGGAGGCTCAGGGAAATAAAGTTTCTGATGCCCGTGGGCATTAGAGCCAGGAACCCCAGCCCGCCATACAGGGCCACGAGAGACGTGCACCCGGTGGTCAGAAGGCAGAGGGGAGGACTGAGGGAAGTTTTAGGTGAGGGACGGACAGTTTAGGATTGGCTTATTTGAATCGTTTCCATGGGCCTTGGGCAATAGGGATGACCTCTAGTTGTCTGGCATCTCCCCCCCCCCGCCCCCCACTCCGCCACCCCTGACTCCGCCTTGATTAAGGCGCAGGAATATTGTGTCCTAGGGTGTAGGGACCAGAGGGAGGGGGTCTGGCTTTGGATTATTTGGTTTACATGTCAAAGGCACGCTCCTGGAGGGGGCCCTTCCTTATCTCTAAGGATTAGCCAGTCCCAGGAGGGCCAGATTTTTTCCAGGAAGAGAGGGATTTTGTCTTTTTTTCTTTAGGATGTCAAAACATCGTAATATACAGGAGATTCAAAATATTTTGAAGCCTATGTCCTTGGCTGTTGACTAGCTTACCCATGTTTTGACTTCAGAGTGTGTCATGAGCCACCGGCACAAAGGCACGAGCTGGTAGAGGCGAGCTGGTAGCAGGAGCTCTACCCGAAGCCAAGCAACTCTCAGATGTGGTTGCAAATATTAAGGCTGATGATGTACAGCCCCGTGGCCTTCTTTTGTCAGGGTCTGGAGGTTTGGGTCAGCTGATCTCCGACAGGCCCAAGGCAGCTGTTCTGTCTAATACATCTTTGCCTGAACAATTGGATTAAGGTGATGTTTTGATATATTGCTAGTCATCTTTTATAGCCCCAAATCTCTGACATTCTGGCTTCCTAGATGATTGTATTCCTGCTGGCTGTGGCAGCCCTGTGAACGCGGCATTTTAAGAGTCAAAGGAACATAAATACGCCTTCTAGCTCTTCTCTGGGAGTGTTCTGAGATGCTGCTTGGTGTAGGCAGCCGTGCAATGGACATACAGCTTGCATTGGCCATCTTCCTGGTGGAGTACTACAGGAAGCAATCCTGGTAACTCACTTGCGTATTTTGTTTTGTTTCTTTTCCCCTACGGATTGGAGTATCCTATTATTTTTTATTATAACAGATGGTAAAATATTAGCATCAAAGAAAATTTCAAATCCGAGACATCTGATAACTCAGTGGTGTATTCCTTGACTATTAAAGCCCAGTTGGCAATGGTAGGGATAAGGCTCTGTCTCCTACTCAAAAACTCGGACTGCTGTCTTCGGCACATGATTTCTTGTTATTGACATCCAGCTGGCAGACAAGGAAGGAAACCACATGGGAGATGTGCATGGACCAGGCAGGGACGTTGTTCACATAAATCCTACACAGGTCCACTGGCCAGAAGGCAGCCTCATGGCTCTACATGGATGCAATTGACTTTGGTGCAGCTACACACAGCCATTTTCTCCTCTTTTCTTTTTCTTTTCTCCTTTTTCTTTTTCTTTCTCAGTTTACATTCAAGCTAACATATAGTGTAGTATTGGTAGTAGAACTGTTACCACTGGTAGTAGAACCCCGTGATTCGTCACTTACATAAGTGCCCTCCTTAATGTCCATCACCCATGTAGCCCATCCCCCCCACCTCTCCTCCAGCAGCCCTCAGTTTGTTCTCATATGATATATATATATTTTCTATGTGTACACACCTTTATTTTATTTTTTAATAGTTTATTGTCAAGTTGGTTTCCATATAACACCCAGTGCTCATCCCCACAAGTGCCCTCCTCCATGTCCGTCACCCCTCTTCCCCTTCCCCCCATCCCCATCAGCCCTCAGTTTGTTCTAGGCATTCAAGAGTCTCTCATGGTTTGCCCCCCTCCCTCTCCCCCACTATTTTTCCCCTTCTTCTCCCCCATGGTCCTTCATTAAGTCCCTCCTAATCCTCCTATACGTGCAAACATAAGGAATTTTTCCTTCTCTGCCTGACTTATTTCACTCAGCATAACACCCTCAAGGTCCATCCATGCTGCTACACATGGCCAGATTTCATTCTTTCTCATTGCCATGTAGTATTCCATTGTATACATAAACCACATCTTCCTGATCCATTCATCAGTTGATGGACACTTAGGCTCTTTACATGTTTTGGCTATTGTTGAGAGTGCTGCTATGAACATTGGGCTACTTGTGACCCGATGCATCAGCACTCCTGTATCCCTTGGGTAAACTCCTAGCAGTGCTATTACTGGATCCTAGGGGAGTTCTATTATTAATTTTTTGAGGAATCTCTACACTGTTTTCCAGAGGGGCTGCACCAGTTGACATTCCCACCAACAGTGTAGGAGGGTGCCCGTGTCTCCACATCCTCATCAGCATCTAGAGTCCTCTGATTTGCTCATTTTAGCCACTTTGACTGGTGTGAGGTGGTATAACAGTGTGGTTTTGATTTGTATTTCCCTATTGAGGAGGGATGCTGAGCATCGTTGCATGTGTCTGTTGGCCATCTGGATGTCCTCTTTGGAGAAGGGTCTATTCATGTCTTCTGCCCATTTCTTCACTGGATTGTTGGAGTTTGGTGAGTTCCTTATAGATTTTGCATACTAGCCCTTCATCTGATATGTCATTTGCAACTATCTTTTCCCATTCCATCGGTTTCCTGTTAGTTTTATGGATTGTTTCCTTTGCCGTGCAGAAGCTTTTAATTTTGATGAGGTCCTAATAGTTCATTTTTGCTCTTGATTTCCTTACCTTTGGGGATGTGTCAAGTAAGAAATTGCGGCAGTTGAGGTCAAGGAAGTTGTTTCCAGCTTTCTCCTCTAGGGTTTTGATGGTTTCCTGTCTCATGTTCAGGTCCTTTATCCATTTTGAGTGTATTTTTGTGTATGGTGTGAGAAAATGATCTAGCTTCATTCTTCTGCATGTTGCTGTCCAGTTCTCCCAGCACCATCTGTTAAAGAGGCTGACGTTTTCCCATTGGATACTCTTTCCTGCTTTGTCAAAGATTAGTTGGCTGTACACTTTTGGATCCAATTCTGAGTTCTCTATTCTAGTTCATTGTTCTATGTGTCTGTTTTTGTGCCAATACCATACTGTTTTGATGATGACAGCTTTGTAGTAGAGGTTAAAGTCTGGGATGGTGATACCTCCCATTTTGTTTTGTTTTTCAGTATTACTTTGGCTATTCGGGGTCTTTTGTGGTTCCATACAAATTTTAGGATAGTTCTAGTTTTGAGAAGAATGCTGGTGCAATTTTGATTGGGATTGCATTGAATGTGTAGATTGCTTTGAGTAGTAATGACATTTTAACTATATTTATTCTTCCAGTCCATGAGCATGGACTGTTTTTCCATTTCTTTGTGTCTTTCTCAATTTCCTTCATAAGTTTTCTATAGTTTTCATCATACACATCTCTTATATCTTTGGTTAGGTTTATTCCTAGGTATTTTATGTTTTTTTGTGCAATTGTGAATGGGATCAGTTTCCTGACTTCTCTTTATGTTGCCTCATTGTTGGTGTCTAAAAATGCAACTGATTTCTGTACATTGATTTTGTATCCTGCAACTTTGCTGAATTTGTGGATCAGCTCTAGTAGGCTTCTGGTGGAGTCTGTCGGGTTTTCTATGTAGAGTGTCATGTTGTCTGTCGGGTTTTCTATGTAGAGTATCACATTGTCTACAAAAAGTGAGAGTTTGACTTCTTCTTTGCCAATTCTGATGCCTTTTATTTCCTTTTGTTGTCTGATGGCTGATATTAGGACTTCCAGCACTATGTTAAACAGTAGTGGTGAGAGTGGACATCCCTGTCGTGTTCCTGATCTCAGGGGGAAAGCTCTCAGTTTTTCCCCTTTGAGGGTGATGTTAGCTGAGGGCTTCTCACAGATGGCTTTTATGATGTTTATGTAAGTTCCTTCTACCCCGACTTTCTCGAGGGTCTTTATTAAGAAGGGATGCTGTATTTTGTCAAATGCTTTTTCTGCATCTATCGACAAGATCGTATGGTTTTTATCTTTTCTTTTGTGAATGTTATGTATCACATTGATTGATTTGTGAATATTGAACCAGCCCTGTAACCCAGGAATGAATTCCACTTGATCTTGGTGGATAATTCTTTTTATGTGCTGTTGGATTCGATTTTTGAATATGTATTCATCAAGGATATTGGCCTGTAGTTCTCTTTTTTTGCTAGATCTTTGTCTGGGTTGGGAATCAGAGTGATGCTGGCTTCATAAAATGAGTCTGGGAGTTTTCCTTCTATTTCTATTTTTTGGAATAGCTTGAGAGGAATGGTTATTAATTCTGTTTTCAATGTCTGGTAAAAGTCCCCTGGGAAGCCATCTGGCCCAGGGTTCTTATTTGTTGGGAAATTTTTGATAACTGATTCAATTTTTCACTCGTTATGGGTCTGTTCAGGTTTTCTATTTCTTCCCGTGTGAATTTTGGTAGTGAGTGTGTGTTTGGGAATTTGTCCATTTCTTCTAAGTTGTCCAGTTTGTTGGCATATAATTTTTCATAGTATTCCCCTGATGATTGCTTGTTTTTCAGAGGGATTGGTTATAAAATCCATTTTCATTCATGATTTTGTCTATTTGAGTGCTCTCTCTTTTCTTTTTGAGAAGCCTGTTTGTCAATTTTGTGTATTTTTTCAAAAAACTAACTCTTGGTTTCATTGATCTGTTCAACTCTTTCTTTGGTTTCTATGTTGTTTATTTCTGCTCTGATTTTTACTCTTTTTCTTCTCCTACTGGGTCTGGGGTGCTCTTGTTGCTCTGCCTCTAGTTCCTTTAGATGAGCTGTTAGATTTTGCACTTGTGCTTTTTCTAATTTCTTGAAATAGTCCTGGAGAGCAATGTACTTTCCTCTTAGGACTGCCTTTGCCACATCCCATAGAATTTGGATTGTTGTATTTTCATTTTCATTTGTTTCCATATATTTTTAAATTTCTTCTCTAATTGCCTGATTGGCCCATTCATTTTTTAGTAGGGTGGTCTTTAACCTCCATGTTTTTGGAGGTTTTCCAGACTTCTTCCTATGATTGATTTCATGTTTCATAGCATTGTGATTTGAAAGTGTGCATGGTATGATCTCATTTCTTCTATATTTATTGAGGGCTGCTTTATGTCCCAGTATGGGATCTATCTTGGAGAATGTGCTGTGCACACATGAGAAGAAAGTGAATCCATGATCTCAGGATGTAGACTTCTAAATATATCTGTCAGATCCATCTGGTCCAATGTGTCATTCAAGTCCATTGTTTCTTTACTGAATTTCTGTCTGGTTGACTTATCCATTGCCGTAAGTGTAGTATTAAAGTCCCCTGCTAATAGCACATTCTTATCTATATGATTGTTTCTCTTTGTGATTGTTTTAAATATTTAGATGCTCCCATATTTGGTGTGTAGACATTTATAATTGTTAGTTCTTCCTGATGGATAGACCCTGTAATTATTATATACTGCCCTTCTTCATCCCTCCTTATTGTCTTTAATTTAAAGTCCAGTTTGTCTGATATAAGTATAGCTACTCCAACTTTGTTTTGACTTCCTGTAGAATGATATATATTTCTCCATCCCCTTACTTTTAATCTGAAGGTATCTTCCAGTCTAAAATGCATTTCTTGTAGACAGCAAATAGATGGATTTTGTTTTTTTTATCCATTCTGCTACCCTATGTCTTTTGATTGGAGCCTTCAGCCCATTTACATTCAGTGTTATTATTGAAATATATGGGTTTAGGGTCATTGTGTCATTTGCGGGATTCATGCTTGTGGTGTTTCTAACATCTTATGTTCCTTGCAACATTTCTCTCAGAGAGTCCCCCTCAGGATTTCTTGTAGGGCTGGTTTAGTGGTGACAGATTCTTTCAATTTTTGTTTATTTGGAAAGACTTTATCTCTCCGTCTATTCTGAATGACAGGCTTGCTGGATAGAGGATTCTTGGCTGCATATTTTTTCTGTTCATCACATGGACGATCTCCTGCCATTCATTTCTGGCCTGCCAAGTTTTGGTAAGTAGGTCTGTCACCACTCTGATAGGTTTTCCTTTGTATGTTAGGGCCCTTTTCTCCTGAGCTGCTTTCAGAATTCTCTTTGTTTTTATATTTTCCAGTTTCACTATGTGTCGTGCAGAAGATCGATTCAAGTTCTGTCTGAGGGGGAGTTCTCTGTGCCTCTTGAATTTCAACATCTACTTCCCTCCCCAGGTTAGGGATGTTCTCTGCTATAACTTGTTCCAGGACTCCTTCAGCACCTTTTCCCCTCTCTTCCTCTTCTGGGATTCCTGTGATACAGATATTGTTCCGTTTGATTGTGTCACTGAGCACTTGAACTCTTCTTTCATGTTCCTGGATCAGCTTATCTCTCTTTATGTCAGTTTCTTCTTTTTCTATAATAGTGTCTTCTAAATCACTTATTCTCCTTTCTGCCTCTTCAATTTGTGCATTGGACGCCTCCAGTTTATTATGTATCTCATTTATCACATTTCTTAATTCATCATAACTATTTTTAAGCTCCATAGTGTTTGTAGCCATAGTTTCTCTGATGTCTTACATGTTTTTTTCAAGCCCGGAGATTAATTTTATGATTATTGCTCTAAATTCTTGTTCAGTTATGTTGCTTATATCTGTTTTGAGCAGTTCTCTAGCTGTCAGTTCTTCCTGGAGTTTCTTTGGAGGAGAGTTCTTCCATTTCGTCATTTTGGTTAGCTTTCTATCTCTTGTTAATTTTAAAAGCTTGTTGTACACAATGCCCCTGAGAGTTCTGCTGTATTAGAGAGGGCTCTTTGGACTGTTCAGGGCCTGTCTGTTCAGGAAGTGCTCTTCGGATGGTGTCTCTTGGTTTCTCTTGGTGAGCGTTTTGTTATTTTGTTTCCCTACTGGTAGTGGTATTTGGGACTCTCCACCATGCGTAGTTTGGCTTGTTTCTTGAGGCAGCTGCACTTAGGAGGTTTCCTTCCCAGTGTATTCTGTCTTTTTATCTTCCCAAACTCCTGCGGCTCAGTGTCCTATGGCTTCAGGCCTTCTCTGTTTGAGATATGGGTGCAAGCGAAATGCACGGGGCTCCCTACTTCTCCGCCATCTTCAGTGGTTCTGTGTACACACCACACACATTGCATGCCCTCTTAGCCTGAGGTCCTCAAATGTGGATGAGAATAAGAGGGTTGTTGCAAAGATCACATAAGATGGTTCATTTGAAGGACACTAGCACAGTTCCCGGGCAATAAGGAACAAACCCTTGTTGACTGCTAACATCTGCTGGTTTCTTGCTCTTGCAAAAGGAGGCAGATCATTGCAATGAAGTTTGAAGCTCCAGGGAACATGAAATTCACTTTTCAGTGATTGTGATTCGATTCAGGTGTCTCTCTGGGCCAGTTATCCTCCTTGGATGTGATAAGTCACCAAAAGTTGCTTTGAAATCTCAGCAGTCCATGATCTTACCCTCATACTATATATTTTTTAAATGTTTATATATTTAAAGAGAGCATGAATGGGGGAAGGGCAGAGAGAAAGGGGGACACAGCATCCGATGTGTGATCCTTGCACTAACAGCAGCAAGCCCAGTGTGGGGCTTAAATTCATGAAGTGTGAGAGCATGACCTGAGTCAAAGTTGGACGCTCAGCCGACTGAGCCCAGTAGGCACTCTGGTCTCTATTTTAAGAGTCTCTGTGGTTTGCTTCCCTCTCTGGTTTATCTTATTTTATTTTTTTCTTCCCTTCCCCTATATTCATCTGTTGTGTTTCTTAAATTCCACATATAAGTGAAACCATATATTTTTCTTTTGCTGACTTAGTTCACTTAATATAATACACTCTGGTTCCATCCACCTGAGCCGAAGTTGGACACTCAACCAACTAAGCCACCCAGGTGCCCTAGAATGAGGGAGAGTTCTCATGAACTGATTTGGAAGAATTTCAAGGATATCCTCTTAAATTAAAAAACAAAGCACAGAACTCTATGTACACTTTACTACCTTTCGTGTAAGGAAGAAAGGACTATACAAAGACTTACACAAATCTGCTCCTTTGTACGATGGCTATAAGAAGGACAGACCAGGAACTGAAGAGACTGAATATCTGCAGGGTCTGGGTGAGAAAAGGATGGAATGAAGGGAATAAAGCAAATAAGTTAGTAGTAACGAGGAGGCAATGAGTTTTCTTAGTTTATCCTTTTGTGTGGCTCTGATTCTTAGAACAGTGGTAATGTTTCACAAACCTAGCTAAAAATGAATTGATAATTAAAATCGGGGCACCTGGGGGCTCAGTCGGTTAGGCGTCCAACTTCGGCTCAGGTCATGATCTCACGGTTTGTGGGTTCGAGCCCCGCATTGGGCTCTGTGCTGACAGCCAGTTCAGAGCCTGGAGCCTGTTTCAGATTCTGTATCTCCCTCTCTCTGTGACCCTCCCCTGCTCACGCTGTCTCTCTCTCAGAAAAAAAAAAAAAAATCACCCAAGATGGGTGAGATGGAGAATCCAGCTGGAGTGCAAATAGTAACAAATGTAACTGTATTTTAAATGAATTACATAACCACACTGAGGGGGAAGGGGAGAACAGCACTGCCCTCAGTAACTGCGGTAGGTAGCCTCTACGATGGCCCCCAGTGATCCCTGCTTCCTGGCTTTTAAATCCCATGTATATAGTCCCTTCTTTTTTTTTTTTTAATTTTTCTTTTTTTAGGGTTTATTTTTGAGAGAGATAGAGACAGAGATAAAGATAGAGCATGAGTGGGGCAGGGGCAGAGAGAGCGAGCGAGACACAGAATCTGAAGCAGGCTCCAGGCTCTGGGCTAGCTGTCAGCACAGAGCCCGATGCAGGGATCGAACTCACCAACCATGAGATCATGACCTGAGCCGACATCGGACGCTTAACTGACTGAGCCACCCAGGCGCCCCTCCCCACCTTTTTAAGTAAACTATGCCCAACATAGGGCTCAAACCAATAACCCTGAGATAGAGTCCCGTGCTCTGCCAGCCAGGCACCCCTGTGTAATCCCTTAAGATCAGCTGGATGTAGCGATTGCTTCAGGTGAAAAGGATGTGGCAAAGAATGTGGCACAGGTGATGGGATGTCCCTTTTTAAAGTAGGACACAAAACGACAGGAGCTTTGGAGGTAGGCACCTTCACTTCTTTGCTTAACTTTTCTGACACAAGCTGGCTGCAGTGTTGTGAACATCTCTACAGAGAGGTCCGTGTGGCAAAGAATTGATGTGACAGCCCTTGAGGAACTGAGGGCTACAAGCAGCCACATTAGTGAGCACAGGAACGAGTGGTCCCCTGGTTGAGCCTTGAGGTGAATGCAGCCCTGCCTGACAGCTATGCTCAGATTCCTGACCCATTCGAAACTGTGTGAAAAATGTTTATGGTTTTCGGTCGCTACCTATTGGCGGAAATTTGCCATGTGACAATAGATAACTAATACGGCAGCTCGGGAAAACCATACGCTGACTGGATGTTGTAATGTTGAACACAACAAAGCATACACAAACACTCTACTCTTTTTAGTAACTGTTGTTCGAGGGGGTGTTGCCGCGCAGTTCTGTCACAGCTTTATGTGACCAAGACAGAACAAATAACGCAAATCTGTTGTAGCTCGTGAGAACCAGTTTCCTCACTGGTGGAAGAAGTTACAAATAAGGAAAGGGGGAGGCTAGAATGATGAAGGTATTGGATTGGACTCATAGGTATCAGTAGAAACGTATTGCTTTTAGTGTACATACAGAGACACACTGAAATAGATATTGATGTTTTAAATTTTATTTATTTATGTAAGAGAGCGTACAACCAGGGGAGAAGGGCGGAGGGAGGGAGAGAATCCCAGGCAGGCTCCATGCTGAGCGTGGAGCCCGGTGCGGATCTTGATCCCATGACCTGAGCTGAAATCAAGAGTCGAACAATCAACCAACTAACTGAGCCACCCAGGTGCCCCAATATTGATACTTTTTTTTATACATGGTTTGGTTTACATACCTGCAGTTCAGGCTTTATCCTCTGAGAAGGCCTCAGACTCATGAGTACCCACTAGCAATTAGCACACTTAGTGTCCTGACCTTGATTTCTTTTTTTCAGTCATTATTATTATTTATTTTAGGAAGTGTGAGCTATGGAGAGGGGCAGAGGGAGGGAGAGAGAGAGAGAGAGAGAGAGAGAGAGAATCCCAAGCAGGCTCCACGTTCAGCATGGAACCCTATGCAGAGCTTGATCCCTCAACCCTGGGATCATGACCTGAGCTGAGATTAAGAGTTGGACACTCAACCCACTGAATTATCCAGGTGCCCCCTGACCTTGATTTCTAAACACAGTTTTCCAATAAAAGGAACTAAGGCTCTTCAGAGAGGTGACTGACTCCAGACTTGAGGCATAGAAAATCTAAGATGAACCTGGAATATCTTGTGGTGCCAGCAAATAAGAAAATGTTATACACAAAAATTCATGTCGAAAGGAGATAGGATCCAATTTGACAGGGCTCCCAGTGGCCAAATCTGGGACAGATGAGCAGCAAATAAATAAATCTAGTATTGTATTATAATGTATAGAATGAAATAAATATCTATTTGTCCATACTGATCTAAATAAATGATTGAATAAATGAAAGGCATCTTAGTCTGTTTGGGCAGGTGTAACAAAGTACCATAACATGTGTGATTTTTAAACAGCAGAAATTAATTTCTTACCTTTCTGGAGGATGGAAGTTCAAAGTCACTTGTGCCAACACGGTCAGGTTCTGGTAAGGACCCTCTTCTGGGTTGCAGACTGCTAACTTGTACCCTCACGTGGCAGAAAGAGAGCAGCAAGCTCTCTTGACTCTTAGAAGGGCACTAATTCCTCATGACTCAGCTAATCCTAATTACTTCCCTAAGGCTTCACCTCCTAATATTATCACATTGGAGGGTAGATTTCAACACATGAATTTTAGAGGGACACAAAAAACGTATAACAGAAGAGAATGGGTAGTTCTTCCTTACAGAAGAATTCCAGTAATACACGCAGAATGAATGAGCAAAACACAGAATCACCATTAGGCAAACACCATAGTGATGATTATGTATCATAAGATCGACTGATGGGTTCAGAAACATCAGTAGGTAAAAGTTTGAGGAGAGGCAAGATGTTGGCACAGTCTCAAAAGATCTCAAAGATGTTTACCAATTGCAAAGGGAAAAATCTATGAACTTTACCCGGGGAAACCAATCGGAAGCCACCTCCACCAAGTAAGCAGGAGCAACATCAGCTATTAGGAGACACGGGTGTGGGCACTTACATAACCCCAGTCTAGCCGTGAGGAAAACCAGACAAACACAAATAGAGGCCCATTCTGCAAAATAATTGCTCAGGGGGCACCTGGGTGGTGCAGTCGGTGAAGCGTTCAACTTTGGTTCAGGTGGTGATCTCAGGGTTTATGAGTTCGAGCCCCTCGTTGGGGTTGCTGCTGTCAGCACAGAGGCTGCTTCAGAGCCTCCGTTCCCTGATATCTTTGCCTGTCCCCTGCTCACACTCTCTCTCTCTCAAAGATGAATAAACATGTAAAAAAAAATTGCTCAGTAGTCTCTAAAAGTGTGCAGGTCATGAAAGACCAATGAAGACAGAGGAATTGTTGCCAGGTGGAGAGGAATGAAGAGAAATAACTGAATGCGAGGTGGAATCCAGGAACAGAAAGAGGACATTAGTGCAAAACGAGGTGAAATTTGAATAAGGCATGTAGTTAATGGTATTTCATTAATGTTAATTTCCTGGTATTTCATTACTGTTAATTTCCTGGTATTTCATTACTGTTAATTTCCTGGTTTTGTTGACTGTACTATCGTTATGTAAGATGTTAACATTAGAGGAAGCTAGAAAAAGGGTAGACGTGAACTCTCTATTGCTTTTCCAGTTTTCCTGCTGAGAAAATCCCTCTCTAAAGATCTCTGGTTCAGTCCCTGAGGGCAAGAGTTGCCTGTTTTTCAAGGGGAGGAACTTGATTCCCAGTCTAATGAATATTTCCATAGGACGCACACACTTATTGTGTCTTTGGGGGGTTACCAATCTACAGATTTATAAGTGTATAAATAAACATGATCTTGTATCACTTGACCTAGAACCTCAGAACTATGCTGTTTTTGCGTGCTTCCAAATAGGTATTGTCTCTTTTAAGCTCTGCTCCGAGCTACATGTAAGGACACGTGGTCCGCTTTTGTATGGTGAAAGCCCAAAGTCATGACCATGTAAAGCAGTTCTGACATGGGAGACTTGCAGTTAAAGCCTCCTTTTAGGGTCAAGACTAGTATTTTTGGCTGCTTTCTCCCTTTCCTCTTTATCATAGACTGACCATCTAATTCATTTTAATAGGAGTGAATATTATATAAAAATGACATAGGCTAGCTATAAAAATTGAAGCAATACAAGAAAGTACAAAGAATCTATTTAAAAAAATCTGAAGTCTCAATGCTCAGAAATGAGTGATATTATCATACTTTGTGGCCATTATTACACTTCGCTCTCTCTATAAAGATAGAAGTATGAGTGGTTGTGTAGGTGAGCAGATAGAAACAAAAGAATTGGATCATATATAAGCATGTTATTATTTTAAGAGAAGTATTAGATTTTATTTTTCCTAAATTTATTTTAATTTTTTAGATATTTGCTTATTTTTGAGAGAGCACGAGTTGGGGAGCAACAGAGACAGAGAGACATAGAATCCCAAGCAGGCTCCAGGCTTCGAATTGTCGGCACAGAGCCCAACGTGGGGCTTGAACCCACGAACTGCGAGATCATGGCCTGAGCCGAGGTTGGACGCTTTACCAACCGAGGCCCCCAGGCACCCCAGTTTTCCTGCCTTTCACACAAGCAAAGTAACACAGAGTTGAGGAAATCACCGAACGTGAGATAAAACTTTCTTCACCGTGCGACTGTGGTTTTCAAAAGATCCCTTTATGGTTGAGAAAATAGATTCTAAAGATCATCAGGAGACTGAAGTAATACTTTGTTGTAGGATCCCGTATTTCAATTTTAACTTAATGAATCAGTGGTAATATTTAATTCTCTTACTGTGTGTCTCACTTCCTTTGCCCCCACTTCTCAGTTTTTGGTGCTTGTCTTGGTTTTATGGCGTCAGGGCTTATAAATGTTGACATGTTCCTTAGAAATCACGATTCCCTCGGTTTTTGCTTTCAAGTAGGCTTCACACCTACTCAACCCTGAGATCAAGACCTGAGCCTAGATCAAGAGTCAGTCCTTTAAATGACCGAGCCACCCAGGTGCCCTGTGATTAAATTCTATGTGTAATTGGATTCAGTGCTTGTTGTCCTATTGCCTTATATGGTCGTGAACTCTTCATCCGTGTCTCTCTGTTGGTTGGCTGAATTTCAGTATCAAATAGTAAGTTTTTTAAATTTTATTTACTCACTTATTTTTGGGAGAGAGAGAAAGAGAACGTGCATGCGAGAATGGGGGAGGGGCAGAGGGAGAGGGAGAATGTTAAGCAGGCTCCACGCCCGGGGCAGAGCCCAATACAGGGCCCCCTGACATGACCCCATGACCCTGACCTGAGCAGAAATCAAAAGCCAGACGCTCAACGAACTGAGCCACCCAGGTGCCATTTATATATTTTTCTATCAAAAAAAAAATTTTTTTTAATTTTAGAGAGTGAATGTGTGTGTGTGTGTGTGTGTGTGTGAGAGAGAGAGAGAGAGAGAGAGAGACGTAGAGGGAGAGAGAGAGAGAGATTGAGAGAGAGAGAATCTTAAGCAGGCTCCACACCCTGCACTCAGTGGGGAGCCTAACAAGGGGCTCCATTCCACAACCCTGGGATCAAAACCCTTGGAATTTCTTCCGTGAAGTGTTAGAAAGGTGTGTTTTGTTATGTTGATACTGACTTTTAGAATGCCCCTGGGTTACCTCAGAATGAGGGCTGACCACCAGAGGAACCAACCTAGGGATTTAAGGGTTGGAACGTTCAGTCCCACTCCCACCAGCCTTAGGAAGTAGAGAGGGACTGGGGGTTGAATCAGTTGGTAATTAATAATTTCGTCAGTCATGCCTATGTCATGAAGCTGCCACAAAATCCCCAAAGAACCAGGTTCAGAAAGCTTCTGCATTGGTAAACACGTGGGGATTGCGGAGAATTATGTTTCCCAGAGGGATTGGAAGGGCCATGTTCTTTTGCACAGTTTCCCCTGTGCGTCTCTTCCATCTGGCTGTTCCTGAGCTGTGTATCCGTTTGTAATAACCAGTGATCTAGTAAGTAAAACATTTCTCAGTCTGTGAGATGATCTAGCAAATTATTCTACCCAAAGGAGGGAGTTGTGGGAACCTCAGATCCATACTAGTTGGCCAGAAGCACAGGTAACAACCTGGACTGGAGACTGGCCTCTGAAGTAGAGGGGGCAGGGACGGTCTTATAGGACGGAGCCTTTGACCTGTGGGATCCGATGCTCTCTCTTTGGGGAGATGGTGTCAGAATGGAGTTGAGTCGCAGGACACTGAGTTGGTGTGAGAGGAATTGCTTGGTGCTGGCCTTGAAACCCCTCCTGCCCAAGAATTGGGATCGGATCTGAGCCATGTTTGTTAATCTCCGGTCTTTCTTCAAGGCAATTGATCCTGTTTACCTGTCATTTCCTATGTATGTATGTATGTATTATAATGTATATTAAGACCATTTTAGTTTTCATTTTATTTTCTTAGTTCCTCTGTGTAATCTCCTCTGATTTTATCTTCTATTTCATTCCTTATTTTATTTCCTTTATTCCCCTCCTAGCATGAGGTACTTCCAGAAAAAAATTTAAAAAACTGCTTTGGTTTCTTAAGTGTTGTTTTCCTCCAGATTTGCTGGATTTTTTCTTCCATTCCAGTCCCCTTCATACCCTTCCCTTTCTCCTTATCTGCAGCTGTTTTCTTGCATAGTTGGTTTGCAATTTTACATCTCACTCTTATTTAATATTGGCAGCTTTGTCCAAAGCTTTTATTTAGTCTGCAGTGGGAAGTAGTGATGGTCTTTGATACCCTTTCTGTTTTACTTAGGTCCATCTTTTAAACCCAAGGCCCATGCTGAGGTACAGTGTGAGCTCTGAATATTGGTTTCTGTAGTCTTGCAGGTGGAGAAATGTTCTCTTAGGCGAAGTAGTGTTACTGGTTACAAGGATGGGTATTTGCAGGAAAATACCGTGTTGAGGACTTTCTCTTCTAAGATCTTGTTAAACACGTCAGGGCCCCTCTACCCAGTCAGGGGTGTATCTCACTAGTGTGGGCTTTGACCTATTTCCTCATCTCAACACACTCCTTTGGAAAAAGGTGATGAGTCCTGATGGTTTGGGCTGCCATTGCTGAGATCCCATGGGGACCAATGTGCTCCTTCATTCCATTTGTCTCTGAGTTGAAGGTCACCAATAAAGCTCTATTGGTTTATTGGACTCCTCTTCTCTTTTCCCAGTTCTTCTCCTGAGATGTGGGATTGGGGTTAGGAACCCAGGAGGGGGATGCTCTGTTAAGATTCACTATCCCTTACCTGTCTCCTATCTTTTCCTCCTTCCTTTCTCAGCTGAAATTACATGCTGAATCATTCCCTTGATCCTTGTAGGTACCTTCTAATCACTTCCCTGCATCTCTCATGTGGTAAAACCCTAGTACCGGCTAAATGCAACTGTGCCCTCTCTCTGCGTTCACCTGTGTAGCGGAACATGGCTGGGGAAATACACAGCCTTGCTGACTGGTTTCATGTACCTCAAGTGGGCCCTGAGTGCCACCTAACAATCTCACTACTTTTCTCTAGTCCGTTTGTGCACCCACTCTCCCAGATGACTGTTTCACACATTCTCCTCTCTCCTCAAACACCCAACACCTCCTCCCTCGAGCTGTCTCTTAGTGTTCGTGTTTCCTACTCCATTGAGAAAATTGAAGCGATCAGAAGAAAACTTCTGCAGGCTTCTACCAAAACATCTACCCACATACATTCATGTGTACTCATATGTTTTGCCTTCTATCTAATTACTAAAGATGAGTTCCCATTGCTTTGAAAGCCAACCATTCCATCTCTGCATTAGATCTTATCGCCCATCTTGCCTACTCAGTGATGTCACTCCAATTCTACCTTCTCCCTCATGTATTTTTCTTCTTCTACTGGATCAGTTTCAGCAACATAAAGACATGATATTAGTCCTCTGTGTTTAAAATGTCTTCTGGGGCGCCTGGCTGGCTCAGTGTGTAGAGCACTTGACTCTTGATCTTGGAGTTGTTGGTTCAAGTCTCATGTTGGGTGTAGAGATTACTTAAAAAAATAAAATCTTAAATAGTCTTCTGTTGGCCCCACTTACCATGCCATTTCCCATCTCCTATTTACGTAAGAATTCATACAGCTGTCTACACTAGCTGCCTGTCATTCATCTCTTCCCATTCTCTCCCATTCTCTCTTGAGCCCACTCCAGAAAGGCTTTTAACCCTACCACTCCACTATACTGCCCTTCACAAGGTCATTATGGCTTCTTTCAAATTCAGTGGTCTATTCTCAGTTCTCATTTCACTTGATCTGTTAGCAGCATTTGCCACAAATTGATCACCTCTTCCTCTTATAAACACTTTATTCACTTAGCTTCTAGAACAGTATCGTCTACCTTCTTTGTTTTCCTCCTATTTTACTGGCCACTCCTTCTTAGTCTCCTTTGTGGTCATCTTCTGACTTCTTGGTTTTGGCATGACTCAAGCTTCGTCCTTGGATCTTTTTTCTTTATTTATACTTCCTTGACAATCTTATCCAGTCTCATGGATTTAAATACCTTGCCCATGCTTTCATCTGCCACATGTTTATCTCTTACCTGAGTCTCTTCATTAAGCTCCATACTTACATATCCAACTTCCTAGTTGACATACTTAACTTGGATATCTAATAAGCATCTCAAAACTAACATGCTGAAAATAGGACTCTTGATTGTCACCCATTCCTCATACCTGCTCCACTAACAGTCTCCTGTATATAATTTGATACCAACACCATCCTTTTCTTTTTTTTTTTTAGATCAAGCCAAAAACCTCGGAGTTCACCTTGATTCTTCTCTGCCTCATGTCCTCTTGTACTGGACATCTAATCCATCAGAGAATTCTGTTGACTTTACCACTGATTGATTGGTTTGTTTCTTCCCTCCCTCCCTCCCTCCCCTGTTTTCTTTTTTTAAGATATTTATTTAATTAATCTCTACACTCAGTGTGGGGTTTGAACTCATGACCCCATGATCAAGAGTCACATGCTCTTCTGACTGAGCCAGCCAGGAGCCCCTTCCTTCCTTTCTTCCCTCCCCTCCCTTCCTTTCCCTTCCCTTCCCTTCCCCTTATTCTGGAATCTGACGACTTTTTGTTGCTCCCATAACTATCATCAAGTCCAAGCCACCATCATCTTTTACCTGTATTTATTGCATTAGGTTCTTTGCTGTTCTCCATTCTTCCACTCTGCCCCATATAGTCTTTTGCCAGAGTGATTGCTTTACAAGTGCGTGTCTTTACTCAAGACTCTACAGTGGCATATAGTGGCCCATTAAGGTCTATATGATCCGACTCCTTGTCTCTCTTACCTTATCATTTGCTTTGCTTTTCCTCGATCACCCTATGCCAGCCTCTTTAACCTACTTACTCTTTCTCAAACATGACAGACACACTCTTACCTGTGGCCTTTGCACTTGCAGTTACCCTCTACTTGGACTTTTCTAGTAGATGTTAGCAGTACCTGGCACTAGAAGGCACTCAAGTGTGTAGAGTTGAATTCACTGAGTTCACAAATTAAGTGATAAGATTTTCTGAATATGGAAGTTAAAAGAGCACCCAACAGATCCAAATAATCTCTTTATTCTTCATTGTGTTTTGGCTTCAGTTTTTTCCCTGGATTCTTCTTTTATGTGCTCAGCAAGGAGAGGAGAGTGGACACTAGCTCCTTTAGATTCACATCATAGCTTCTCTCCTCCTATGTGAGAAATGACCCTCTCAGCCAGTTCTGCAAGGAAACCAAGGGTTTTCTCTTGCTGACATGCGCATTGTTGGGCATCCGGGAAATAGGAGTATCTTCTTGCTTTCCAGGGAGCAGAGCAGCAAATGAGTACTCGGAGGGTACATTCAGTCAGTTTTCTATCTGCATATTCTTTCTGGAACTCATAATCAACCGGTTAGAACATTGCTCCTCGACACAAAACATTGCTTTAGTTTGGAGCAGTAACACTCAGATTGCAGTTGCCCTAATCCTGGGGAAAGCCATTGCCTTTGGTGTGGCACGCGGGTATTTGCACTGTGTTTCATTTAACAAATACTTGTAGCCGAATCCTGACTTAATTCCCGGGGAGACACACTTGGGTGTTTGCAGTTAACAACATTGCTTCCAGCTAATTAAACTCATTCTTTTTTCTCAATTGGCTTTTCCTCATTTAACATATATGTGCCTACAGGGTTACTTCTGTTACAATCCTCTCTAACTTTCTGATGTCAGATCTGACTTTTCAAAGATTGCTGGCCTATTTGACTGTTGGCTACCATCTAACATTGCAACGAAGCGCAGTGAATGTTTAGTTTTAAGCCTTCAATGGCATTAGTGTCCTGGAGAGATTGTATGTGTAGGTCAGCAGGATTTGGTAGAGCAGTTGACAAGATTGCAATGTATCTCTACTCTTCAGAATCTCTTCCAGGTGTCTGTTGTGGATGTAAGTGGAGAGACCCACGATAAAGAACGAGGAGGGTAAATTTACAGGATTTCTCATCCCCTGGGCTTATAAAAATGGATTTTTAAGGAGTCCTATTCATCAGGTCTAAGGAAAGTAACTTGTCAAACAGCTCTTGGTCCTACTAGAAAATCAAAGATATTGCTGTGGAAATTACAGCTTCCATAAAAAAGTTATTCTTCAAACACTTTAGTTGGTGAATCATCACTGTTTTTAGCCATTTAATTCTTTTTTTATTTTTCTTTTTTAAATCTTCTTTGACTAACCTGTAAAAAGTGTTATGCTAGGGGCAAACCATTTATCCTGAAAAAAGAACATATTATGATTAGAGTTTATTTAGCAGCAAGCACTGGGACTTTTAAAACTGAAGAACTGATGAAATGTTCTTCTTTTCTGGGTTAATTTGTTTTCCCTCTTGCTCTGTCCTGACCTCTATCTCAGAAGTGTTTTCTTCGTAAGCTGAAAAGGTCCTGGGACTGTATTGCTGCGTGGTTGTGTGGGGCGCTTGATTATAGCTGTAGAAACACTATTTTAAAGACTCCAAATTACTTCACATATACAAAAATATTCCTCTCAGAGGTCCGAAGAAAAATGCCATGGTCACGTTACATAAGAACCGGTTATAGAACTGTGATACACTTTTTTAGCAAAGAGCAGTGAGGAGATAAATATATATATATATATATATATATAAAAATATATATATACACACATATATACACATATATACACGTATATGATATATATCATATGTATCTTATATTAACATATATATAACATATATATATCTTATATTAACATATATATAACATATATATATATATTTATGTTAACAGTTATCGGTTAAACTGTGTCCCTCAAAAAGGTATGTTCAAGTCTTCACCACCAGAACCTGTGACTAAAACCTTATTCGGAAAATAAGGTCTTTTCATATATAATCAAACCAGATGAGGTCCTCCTGGAGTATAATGGGCCCTTATCTTGTATGCCTGGTTTACTTTATAATAAGAGAAGGGAGATGGGCACATGTAGAAGATGGCCATACAAAGAGAGGCAGGGATTGGGGTTATGGGGTCACAAACCCAAGAATGCCTGGGGGTACCAAGAGGTGGAAGAGCCAAGGCAGGGCCCTCCATTAGAAGGTTCAGAGAGAAGATGGCCCTGCCAACATCTTGATTTCAGACTTCTGGCTTCCAAAACTGGGGAGAATAAATACCTATTATTTTAAGTCACCCAGTTTGTGGTACTTTTTTACAGTGGTCCTAGGAAACAGATGCAATTACTGAAAAGCAGGCAGGACAGAACTCTCTAAAATGCATTAGAACTACCTACATGGAGGCATAAGTTGATGAACAATGAGGTATCTTGGCTGATAAATCTCTCCTTCTGGAACTCTGCATATGTTTCAAAGGTAGAAGGCAACTGTTTCTGTTTTGATACTTTCCACCATGTTTAGACAGCAAGCAAAGAATTGTTGGGCAGATTTGAAAGGGACCTCCTTGAATCTAATGGTCAGTGAGAGCACTTGGTTTCCCATAGCGATTTCATCTTATGATGTTGGGCATCTTGCTTTCTCCGTCCTTAAGTTCCCTAATCAAATTGGTCCCCTAGCAGTGATGACTGCATCCATGTGAATGAGACCGTGCAGTGCAATCCACTCTGAAATCAGGGCAATGGTGCAAAGCCAACATCGTTAAACTTGGATACCAAAGTTTCAGGTTTTCCTCTCATGGAAAATGTAACCGTTAGTCAGTCATGAGCACAGATTCGTTAGTCAGCCCCAGGTATCTTGTACTACAGGGTTGTGAGCCATAGGGAAGTGGTTATAAAAGTTGTGCCAGTTTCTCCTGGGGATGAGCACTGGGTGTTATGTGGAAACTAATTTGACAATAAACTATTTGTTAAAAAAAAAAAAAAAATGCCAGTTTTTTTTTTCTTAAAGGTTTTTTATTTAGTTTGAGAGAGACAGAGAAAGCAGGGGAGGGGCCGAGAGAGAAAGAGAGAGAAAATCCCAAGCAGGTTCTGTGCTGTCAGCACAGAGCCCAATGCAGGGCTCTAACTCAAGAACTGTGAGATCATGACCTGAGCCAAAATCAAAAGTCAGACACATAACCGACTGAGCACCCAGGTGCCCCAAAGTCATGCAAGCCTTATGCTGGGTCTTTATAATATGGATGGACATCAGGGACCCCTTTCTAACGACTTGTCTAAACAAGATGAAATGAGGATAGTCATGTTCCTAGGTCTCCCTCAGCCTGTATTAGCATATTCACCCAGCCTGTCCCTTTGTAGAACATAGTTGATCTCTTTCGCATTAATATTCCCTTTTTTCCCCCCTGGCATGAGGTCATCTTTGCAAGTAGAACTATATAAATGGTTTTCCTATATTACATACAAGTAAAAACCCAACTGTTGTCTTTTCAAAGTCAGCAAACACAAAAAAGATCCTAAACACCATCATTGTTATTATAATGATCATCATCAGCGATCCTTCATTTAGTATCTACTGTTTAAAGGGCAGTAACTAATGTCTTAGGAATACAAATAAGCTTAAAGTATTACATACTGGCTCTCAAGAGCTGACAATCTAGTGGGGAAGATAGAACAGAACAGATAGAAATGAAGTAACCGTGTGGTGTGTTAAGATTTACATGAATGAAACTTTGGGAGCACCTGGGTGGCTCAGTCAGTTAAGCATCTGATTCTTGGCTTTGGCTCAGGTCATGATCTTGCAGTTTGTGAGTTTGAGCCCTGCATCGGGCTCTGTGCTGACTGTGCACAGCCCGCTTCAGATTCATTCTCTCTCTCTCTCTCTCTCTGCCCCTCCCCTGCTCCTGCTCTTTCTCTCTCTCTCAAATAAACTTAATAAATAAATGAAATTTTCAATGAGTATATGAGATAGAAGTTTGCAATGAATTGTAGAGTTAGCAAAGATTTCATGGAGGTGGAACTTGAGAGCTTGAGCCATAGGAGATAAATATAGCTTGTTTAAGGTGAGATGGTGAAAGGAGTGTAATGAACAAAGCCCTGGACAAGGGAATGCCTGAGGCATGTTTAGGAGACCACAGCTAGATCCACTTAATTAGACCAGAAAGTTCTTCCAGGGGAGCAACTGGAGGCTAGATTGTGGAAGATCTCGAATATCTGACATGGGGTTTTTGACGTGGGAAACTGCTCAGCCTGAGGATATTTGCAATGCAGTATTTTTGGAGGTGTGACCAAGGGGAAACAAGTAGAAAATTTAAAGATTGCTTGAAGATCTGGAGTAAGGCATTTGAAACAAAAAGGAGTTGATTGATGTAACCGCTATGATCAGGGCAGATTTTGGAGAGGTGACTTACTGGATTTGGGAATGGGAAGAAGGAACATGGGAAAGGAAGTAATCAGAGGTTCCTCAGAGTGTAAGTTACGTCTTACACCTGCTTTAGAATGTTGTATTTATTTTTAGCCAACAATTATTAAGCTCTGATAATGTGTCAAGCGGCATGCTAGGTATTAAGGATACAATGATGGGGTGAGAAATGGTTTTTAACACCGAGGAGCTCACATACAAACTTTCCAATAATTAAAATCCGCTGTGGCAAGCGCTCTGTCTAGTTAGTATTCTTTGGTTCCTATCTTGCTAGTGTGATAGATCCCTTTGAGCATCCAAGGAAAGTTATTGTTTGGAATGTACCCATTCCAAACAAATACACACACACACACACACACACACAGAGTATAGCATATAGATGTGCCCATCCATGCATCCCAGGTTAAAAAGTCTTATCATAGATCCTATTGCAAAGCTCTATAGGTGTCTCAGTGTTGTAGCAAGCTTTACAGAAGGGTGGTATTGTCTCACAAGAAGAGAGTGCTGTAGTACACGCCTAGGAGTTGAGAATTTAAGAAAAGGCATAAAACTATGAACTTGTATATGCTTAGGGGATAGCGAGTAACTTGGTGTGGCTGGAGTGTAGATATGTGTGGAAGGAACTCAGGGCAAAGCCATGAATACCCTTTTAAAGCTATGTTAATAGTATCAGTAATATTAATGAAAATGATAATGGTAAGATTTGCTTTTGATGGGGCTTCTACACCCTCTGATAAGTATTTTTTTTAAGCAGGCTCCATGCCCAGTGCAGAGTTGGGCATGAGGCTCGACGTGGGGCTTGTTTTCTCGACCTTGAGATCATGACCTGAGCTGAAATCAAAATACTTAACCAACTGAGCCATCCAGGCAGCCCCCTTTAATAAGTATTTTAAATACATTGCCAGTAGCTTTATATCAACCATGTAAGTCAGGTATTGTATGTATTTTATTTGAAGAATTGAGTTATTGACAAAGTTGATTTCTTATTCAAAATTACACAGATCGTAAGTGGTGAACTGAGAGTTTAAACAAGGTCTGATTCCAAAGTTTGGTCTCATTCTACTCTGTTATGCTCTTTAAAAATGTTTATACTGTGTCCTGGAAACACTAGGGAGCTAGCCATCAAAGATTTCAATGCGGAAAGTAGCATAAAATGAGTAGCATAAAAGTGAGTGCTTTAGATACATAATTTTGTTGCTAATATGGAAAATGGAATGGAAGGGAATGAAAGCCTGGGCATACGAAGATCAGGTAGGAGCCTATTATGAAAGCCCAAGTATGAGAAGATGAAGGCCTGGACTAAGGCAGTGTGTGATAAATGTTTCATGTATACTTGAGAGAATGCAGTTCTTTACGACAGTTCTATAAATGTTGATTGGGTCAAGTTGGTTATTAGTGTCATTGAAGTCTTCCATGTTCTTAACTGATCTTCTCTCTAGTTGTGCCATAATTATGGGGAGAAGTGTGCTGAAATCTGACTAAAATTGTGGATTTGTCTATTTCTCCTGCCAATTCTATCAATTTTTCCTTCACATAGTTTGAAACTGTTTTTAGGTACATAAACAAATGGTATTGTTAGGTCTTTGATAAATGGTCCCCTTTTCATTATGAAATGATCTTGTCTTTGGTAATATTCTTTTCTCTGATAACTACTTTGTCAGATAATATAGTCATTCCACATTTGATTAAAAATTTTAATTAATGTTTTATTTATTTTTGAGAGAGAGAGAGAGAGAGCGAGCGAGCGCACAAATGGGGGAGGGGCAGAGAGAGAGAGGGAGACACAGAATTCAAAGTGGGGCTTGAACTCATAAACCATGAGATCATCACGTGAGCCAAAGTTGGATACTTAACTGACTGAGCCACCCAGGCACCCCTCCACATTTGATTTGACGAGTGTTAACATTATGTATTATTTTCCATTATTTTAACTTGAATTTGTGTGTCTTTATATTTAAAATGACTTATTTGAGGCAGTATATAATTGAGTCTTGCTTTATTATCCAGTCTGACAATAAAGCTGGCAATAAAGCTCTGTTTATTGTGAGAGACATTTAGACCATTTACATTTAATATGATTAAAGATAAGGTAGGGCTTAAATCTATCTTGCTGTTTGATTTCTCTTTGTCTCATCTGTTTTTTGTTTCTTGTATCCTTTTTGTCTCCATTTCTTTGAATTGAGTGTTTTTTATAATTCTATTTTATCTCCTTTGTCAACTTATTAGCTATAATTCTTTTGTTATTTAAGTGGTTGAGTTAGTTTGTAGTATATATTTTTAACTTGTCACAGTCTGTCTTCAAGTGATAGCATATCATTTGGTACATTGTATAAAAGCCTGACATAACAGCATATTACATTCTCTCCCTTCCTGGCTTTAGTTTCCAGCGTGTTGCCATAGTTTTTACTTCTACTGTATGTTACAAAACGTAAAATACATATTAGTATTTTTCTTTAAGTAGCCAATTACTTTCCAAAGAGATTTAAATAATTAGACGAATGATTTTTCATTTCTCTATACAGCTACTGTTACCATTGTTCTTCATTTATATGTGTAAGTGCCGAGTTTTCATCAGGTTTCATTTCCCTTCTGTGTGAGGGGCTTTCTTTAATATTTCTTATGGTGTGGGCCTGGGGGTGATGAATTCTTTAGTTGTTGTACATCTGACAAAATCTGTATATCACCTTCATTTGTGAAAGATAAACTTGCTGCACAGAATTCTAGGTTAAGAGTTTTTACTTTCAGGGGGCACCTGGCTGGCTCAGTCAGAGGAACATGTGACTCTTGATCTCAGGGTCATGAGTTCGAGCCCCATGACGGGTGTAGAAATTACTATAAATAAATAAACACATGAATGAATGAATGAATGAATGAATAAGTAAGTTGTTTTTACTCCCAGAACCTTAAAGCTGTTACTTCGCTATCTTTTACCTTACATGGTTCTCAGTGATAAATTTGCAGTAATCTTTGTTTTCCTCTGTAAGAAATGTCTCTCTCTCTCTCTCTCTCTCTCTCTCTTTTTTTTTTTTTTTTTTCTTAAATCTCTGGCTGCTTTTAAGACTTTTTCTGCCTTTCAAAAATTTGGAATATGCCTTGGTGTTCAGTCCATTTGCATTTCAAAGTTATTATTGATAGGTGTATACTTGTCACTTTTCTACTCGTTTTATGGCTGTTTGTGTATTTCTACTCTGTTCCTTCTCTCGCTCTCTCACGATTTCTTGGCTTTTTTTAGTGATATACTTGGATTCCTTTCTCTCTGTTTTTTGAATATTTATTGTTGCTTTTTAATTTGTGTTGAATCGCTATATCGAACACATGAAACTAACATTACACTGTATGTTAACTAATTGGAATTTAAATAAAAACTTTAAAAATTTACATCATAATATTTAAGCTCTGGCACTCAAGGGCTTTACCTCCTTTCCTGGGAAAGGGATTGGTGTGTTTTCAGTTGTATGCAGATATCTATATCATGTTAAGTAGAGTTAGAGCCTTGTTATTGTCTTTATTTGGAGATTAAGTATGGTTTCAGTAGAAGCATATGGGTGCCAAGTTGAGAAAGGGTGGGTTTGTGATGGTTAATTTTGTGTGTCAGACTTACTAGACCATGGATATTTGGTTAAAATTTCTAGGTGTGTCTGTGAGGGTGTTTCTGGATGAGATTAACATTTGAATTGGTAGACTCTCTCCCCAGTGCAGATGTGCCTTATCCAGTCCTTTGAAGGCCTGAATAGAACTAAAAGGCTTAGTAAGTAGGAATTCATTATCTCTGCCTGTCATCCAGCTGGAACATTGGTTTTCTCCTGACTTTGGACTTGGAGTCCATCTGGAATCTAAACCATTGGGTTTGGTGGTTTCAGGCCTTCATACTCATACTACAACTATACCATTGGCTTTCCTTTGTCTCCAGTTTGCCATTGTAGATCTTAGGACTTTTCAGCCTCCATAATCATGTGCGTCAATAACTACTATAAACCTCTTGGTTCAATGTATATTAATTCACTTTATCTGAAGGATGCTAATACAAGTAGTAACTTGCTATAAAATCTAAGACACCTTGGCATGCTTAGAATACATTGCTTCTTGGGACACCTGGGTGGCTAAGTCAGTTGAGCATCTGATTCTTAGTTTTGGCTCAGGTCATGATCTCGTGGTTTGGGTTCTGAGTTCCAGCCCTGCGTGGGGTTTTGTGCTGATGGTGCGGAGACTGCTTATGATCCTCTGCCTCCCTGTCTCTGTCCCTCCCCTCCTCGTTCTCTCCTTCACTCCAATTAAAGAAGAAGAAGAAGAATACATTGTTTCTTCACTTAATGATCTTGCGCTTGAACAAAACTCTCTCCTTTTACAACATTGCCCTTTTGTGGCTCCAGACTGTGCTCAGATGTGTTGGTAGGATGCCTACAGCTGTCACTTGGATCAGCTCGGCTAGGAGGCATGTTGGGAATTCTGTGAATGATAGGAAGCTGGGACTGAGGGAACTTGGGGCAGAGGCCGTAAGGCAGTAGCCACAGGTGCAGTGCACATTGTTCTAAGGTCTTTCGTGAGGTCAGACTTCTGTGAGCAGTAATGACCATGACATCTGGAATAGTTCATATGAGGCTGCAATCAGTGTTACAATTCTAGGTGATCTGTGTGTTTGTAACAGAATGCCAGAGAGTAACAAGCTGGGTATGGGGCACAAAGGAGAACAGGTTGTGTAGAACTTTGGCAGATGTCAGTCAGGTGGGCTGACTCTTTGGACAAGGGTCTAGTCCCGGCAGAGGAACTGGCAGGATAAGTGGGAACCATCAAAGGTACATTAGATGTATGCTGTGGGAGTGAAGTGAATACTACAGAAATGGGGATGCCTGAGGGTCATTCCAGTGACCCTGGGTATAATTCTGTCCCCTACCCAGTGGTAGTATCTGTTCTATTTCAGCTCCTTTAATGCAAGCCAGTGAAAGAGTTACCAGAATCTAACAATCAGATTAATCATTTCTGTGATCCTTCTGTAACTTTTACAGATTTATAGCCTTTTGAAGGGAACTACGCCATGATTAGGTCAGGAATCACATGAGTTTGAACGTGAATGGGAGAAAATGGAGGTGATTCCCTATGAAATAGGAAGTTAGGAAATTAGAATCAGGAGATCATACCTTTCCCTAACAGCAACAAAAGAAACATTCTTATTGGGTGACTGGGCCAGAGCTAGGAAGAGGCAAGCAAGGTGCCTAGAATTTGTGTTCTGGGTGCCTTGCTTGCTCACCCTATTAGTGACCCTTTGGGTTGGCAATATTGAGTCATAGTTATTTGGCATAAAGCCTAAGAGATGTGCGGGAAACATCCTACGAGAGATAAAAATTGAAAAAGGGAAGGGTGCCTGACTGGCTCAGTCGGTAGAGAATGCAACCCTTGATCCTGGTGTGAGTTTGAGCCCCCTGTGGGGTGTAGAGATTACCTAAAAGTAAAACCATTAAAGTAAATTGAAAAAGGGAACCTAGTAGACATTAAGCTCTATGTTCTGGAGTAGGAGGGCCCAGGAGCAAGATCCCGGATGAAAAGCACGAATACGGACTGACGGGGAACAGCAGGCATTCTCCCAGGGGAGTGGGGTCACGCAGCGCTAGTGGGGAGCCTGGTTTGTAAAGACAGCAAGATGCCACAAGCAAAGGTATCTGAAATAGGACAGGTGAACTCTGAGCGTGTGTGTGTGTGTGTGTGTGTGTGTGTGTGTGTGTGTGTGTGATTGTCAGGGGAATAGTCAGTGTCCTTTTTAAATAGAAATTTCTGGACTTTGTGGTGACATTATACTTTATGGTCAGGTATTCGCCTTTTGTTATTATACCTGGATTAAATCAGGAGCTCCTGCACTGTAATCCTGGGCAAGCTGCTTAGCATTTTTGTGTTTCTGTTTTCTCATCTGTACAATTGGGCTCCTGGTTACTCTGAAAACTAAATGATTTTTTTCCTTCGAAAATGTTTTAAAATTTATTTTGAGAGTGACAGATGATGTGAGTGGGGGAAGGGCAGAGAGCGAGGATGAGAGAGAATCCCAAGCAGGCTCTGTGAGATCATGACCAAACCAAGAGTCAGACGCTTAGCTAACTCAGTCACCCAGGCGCCCCTGAAAACTAAATGAATTAATGCACAGAAAGTGCTTTGAATATGTTGTGCATAATAGAGACTCTAGCGTTTTAATAAGTCACTGATTATGTTAATTTAATGAGTACCTGAAAGTATACACTAGATGTTGGAATGCTTTCTGTCAAACAGTGCTTGGGGTATAAAGGGTTCACATTTGTTTATATGCAAAGCTCACCTGTCTTAAATATGTCATTTTAAGGTACTGTTGGTTAATTAAGATGTAACCATAAACAGTTATAAAATATTCTAAGTTTTTCTTCTTTTCCGTTAATGACAAAAGAAGCCTAGAACTCTCCCCCTGCCCCCGCCCCCCCGCCCAGGAATCACTTCTGCTGGCATATTTGCTGTGAGACAGCAGATGTACCCAAACCTGCTCCTCATAAAACCAAAGCAACTGATCTCTTCTGAGGAGCCCCAGGCCCCCCAGTTAGATAAAGCACATGGCTTGGATTTGAGGCAAAAAACCTTGGCCTTTTCCTGTACTTCATCATTTTTGCTTTGATTTGAGGCGGGTGTGTGGTCCCAGGTGGAAGAGGATACCATAATCTAGTGACTTGAGGGAAGAGTTATCCTTGGGCTTGGGGGCTGCTCCATCACCATTCAACGTCCAAGTTCATCCTGAGACTGTCAACGTTTATGTAAGGCGTAGTATCAGGTAGATGGAAAGTACTTGGCTTCAAAGCTTGGAAAACCGCAATATGTATATATTTATTCATGTAAATTATATGTTTTTATTTATATAATTTATACATGTATATTTATATGTTATATATGGTACTATATATATACTTCAAGTCTGACTTGCTCTATGAACTTGGGCATATCACTTAGTTTCTGTGGTGTTATGTGGTATATGAATTTAGCTTTCTAATTCATAAAATGAAGAGAACATCACCCTTTCTGTCTACCTCACAGGATTATTATAAGGAAAAATAACGTATTATATGAAGATAGGCTTTTGACTGTAATATGGATTGATAAGGCGTGCCTCGGGGCACCTGGGGCACCTGG
This sequence comes from Hyaena hyaena, assembly GCF_003009895.1. Classification (NCBI taxonomy): domain Eukaryota; kingdom Metazoa; phylum Chordata; class Mammalia; order Carnivora; family Hyaenidae; genus Hyaena; species Hyaena hyaena. The sequence continues at coordinate 744,469 of NW_024081486.1, forward strand.
GTGGCTCAGTCGATTGGGCGTCCGACTTCAGTTCAGGTCATGATCTCACAGCTTGTGGGTTCGAGCCCCACGTCAGGCTCTGTGCTGACAGCTCAGAGCCTGGAGTGTGCTTCACATTCTGTGTCTCCCTCTCTCTTTGCCCCTCCCCTGCTCACACTCTGTCTCTCTCAACAATAAATAAACAATAAAACATTTTTTAAAAGGCGTGGCTCTAGTACTATCCTGTCATTCATTCATTTAACAAACATTTATTAATTACTGAATAAAATATTGGGCACTGTTTTAGGTTCTGAGATACAGCAGTGAAAACAATATACTTTCCATAAGGGAGCTTTTATTTCACTGGATAGGAGAAAAACAATAAACAAATATTTGTGATATTATCTGGGAGTGATAAGAAAAATAAAGCAAGCTAAGACCATAGAGAAAAATGGAAGATAAGGAACAGCACTCTTTTAGATAGGGTATGTGGGAATCAAGGGGCCCACTTAGAAGCAGCTGAAAAATTAAAAAGACAGGTAAGGCATATGGAACATCAAAGACAAGGGAATAGCATAGTCTCTCGCAAATTGCCACCCATAGCACGATCACATTTTAGTGCCAGACGGGGAAAACTTTTTACGTTTGTCTGCGGGCGTGCACTCACAGTTTTAGGGTTAACAAGTACCCAGGAGGAAACTGAGGGTTTACGGAGTGACACTCCTCCAAGGATTTTGGGATCTCGGAAAGAATTTTGCATTTTGTAAATGGTAATGGGAAAAATCACTCATTGGGTAAACAAAGTTGCACCGGTGTATTGCAGCACACAACATGTGGCAAAGAAAATATTTTGGCAATTGATGCTGTGGCATTGCCGGTTGGGAAAGCTTGTTTCTGCAACCAGTTGAAGAAGTGAGAAACCTCAGTGACAAGATACCACTTTGTCTTTTGCCAAAAAGTAGCGTGTGGAGGTGGATTCTCTCGAGTAAAGATGGTGGAGACTGTAGGTTGGCTTATACCGAGCAGTGTAGGCCCCATCTCCTGTGTGAATTATGTGGCTTCAGAGCCAAGGTCGTGTGGAGGACGTGCTCAGGAAATGTTTGGTTTAAGAAGGAGATCCACACTCTCTTCGAGCAGCCCGTTGTTATCAGTTCGGGTCTAGGAAAGCATTGCTGTGGCACCAAAGGTCAGACTGAATCAGAAAAATCAATCTGTTAATGTACAGCGAAAATATAGCTGTCAAATGAGGACTCGTGTTCATATTAGTGCTTTACCTCCCCAGGAGGGAAAACCCTATTAGGAGCACCCTTCTCAGATGCACTGGGTGGGGGGGGGGGGAGCAGTTGGTTGGTTGTTTCATTTGCATTTTTAATTTTGACAGAAAATTTTAATGATACAAGATCATTGTGAGGAACTACCATGTACCATGTATCCTTTACTCAGATCCGTTAACTATTTGCATTTTGCCTCTATTTATACTCTTTCTCTGGAGCATATCTATCTGTACACTAGACACACACACAAATTCACACACTCATGTACATGTGTCTTTTTTTAAATGAACCTTTTTACAGTAAGTTACAGACATGGTGTGCCACACACGTTTCAGTGTGTATTTCCTACGAACAAGGGTAAATGCAAGAAGATTATCAAAATCAGGAGACTTAACATTGATAACAATCCAAACCTGTTACCTGATTCACAATCCATTTTCAAATATAGTCATTTATTTTAAATAATGGCCTATGTAGCTAATGTTTTGCCTGGTATAGGATACCATTCAGGATCATGCATTGCACTTAGTGGTCATGTGAATTTAATCTCCTTTATTATTATTATTATTTAATATTTTTTATTTTTAAGTAATCTCTACACCCAATGGGGGGCTTGAACTCACAACCCTGAGATCAAGAGTCACACGCTCTAGTGACCGAGCCAGGCGGGCCCCCCTCCTTTATTATTTTTTAACTGAACTGTAGTTGATACACAACATATTAGTGTCAGGTGTACAACTGAGCTCAGGTATCACACATAGTTTCAGAATTTGTTTTTTGTGTGATGAGGACTTTTAAGATCTACTCTCAGTGATTTTCAAATATGAAATATGGTATTATTAACCGTAGTCACCATGCAGTACGTCCCCATGACTGACTTTCTGTAACTGGAAGTTTGTATTTCCATTTGATTCCCTTTACCCTTGTAATCCACTCCTTGCCTCTCAGAACCACGAGTGTCTTCTCTGTATCTGTGAGCTCAGTTGGAGTCCACATAAAAGTGATGGGGCGCCTGCGTGGCTCAGTCGGTTAGGCGTCCGACTTGGGCTCAGGTCGTGATCTCGCAGTCCGTGGGTTCGAGCCCCACATCAGGCTCTGTGCTGACAGCTCGGAGCCTGGAGACTGCTTCGGATTCTGTGTCTCCCTCTCTCTCTGACCCTTCCATGTTCATGCTCTGTCTCTCTCTCTATCAAAAATAAATAAAAACAAAAAAATAAAATAAAAAATAGTGAGATCATATGGTATTTGCCTTTCTCTCTCTGACATTTCACTTAGTGTAATGCCCTCCAGATCCATCCGTGTTGTCACAAATGGCAAGATTTCATTCTTTTTTTTTTTTTTATGGCTCAATAATATTCCTTTGTATATACACACACCACATTTTTTAAATCCATTCATCCAATGATGGACACTTAAGTTGTTTTCACGTCTTGGCTATTCTAAATAATGCTGCAATGCACAGGGTGTGCATATATCCTTTTGAGTTAGTGTTTTAGTTTCCTTTGGATAAATGCCTAGAAGTGGAATTGGTGGATTGTATGGTAGTTTTATCTTTAGGAGCCTCCATATTGTTTTCCATAGCGGACACACCAATTCACATTCCTACCAACAGGGCAGGAGTGTTTACTTTTCTCCACATCTTCACCAACTCTTGTTATCTCTTGCCTGTTTGATGATAGTCATTCTAACCAGTGTGAAGTGATACCTCATTGTGGTCTTGGTTGGCAAATCCCCTGATGGAATTTGATCTCTTTTAATCTGGAGTCATTCCTCAGCCTTTTTTGCTTCTTTGTTCTTGACATCATTGAAGAGTATATGCCAGTAATTTTGTAGATTGTCCCTCAGTACAGTTTTGCCCCATGTTTTTTCATGATTAGATTCAACTTATATATTTTTGGCAAAAATACCACAAAAGTGATGTCTTTCTCTTCATCATGTTTTGATGCTAATATAAATGGAATTATGACTTAATAAATTTCACTTTACAAGTATTTCCTTTTAGTATATACAAATATAATTGAGGGCACCTAGGTAGCTCATTTAAGTCTCTGACTTTGGCTCGGGTCATGATCTCATGGTTTGTGAGTTTGAGTCCCGCAATGGGCTCTGTGCTGACAGCTCAGAGCCTGGAGTCTGCTTCGGATTCTGTGTCTCCCTCTCTCCCTCTGCCCCTTGCTCACTTGTGCTCTGTCTCTCTCTCAAAAATAAATAAAAACAAAACCGTGTGTGTGTGTGTGTGTGTGTATAATTGATTTTGTATATTGATGTCATATCCTGATACTTCATTAGTTCTAGTAATTATTTTGGAAGTTCTTTATAATTTTCTATGTAAGCAATAATGGCATTTGCAAATAACAAAGATTAATTTCTTCTCTTCCAATCTTTATTTTTTTCCCTTGCTATATTAGATCATCTATAATAAAAATGGCAAGAATGGATACCCTTGCCTTATTACTGAAGGTAGGGTGTAATATTAGTGGTAGTTTCTCTGAAGATAAACTTTATTTTAAGATCAAGGAAGTGCCCTTCTACCCCTAGTTTTCTGGGTGTTTTTATTATGAAAGGGTGTTTAATTTTGCCAAGATACTTTCTGCACTTACTGACATATATTTAGTATTTTTATTCAGTTAGTGTTGGTTAACATTGATTGGTTTTTATTTATTTATTTATTTAATTTATTTATTTTTAAATAATATTTTTAAATGTGTATTCATTTTTTTGAGAGAGAGAGAGAGAGATGGAGCCTGAATGCGGGAGGGACAGAGAGAGAGGGAGACACAGAATCCGAAGCAGGCTTCAAGCTCTGAGCTGTCAGCACAGAGCCTGACATAGGAATCACGGACCGTGAGATCATGACCTGAGCCAAAGTCAGACACTTTAACTGAGTGAGCCACCCAGGCGCTCTTGTTTTTTTTTTTTTTTTAGTTTTAAATAAGCTCTTTTTAGTTTTAAATAAGCTCTGCACCCAACATGGGGCTCGAACCCACAACCCCAAGATCAAGAGTCACATGATCTACCAACTGAGCCAGCCAGGTACCCTGACATTGATTGACTTTTTTTGAGAGAGAGAGAGCGTGAGCAAGCAAGAGAGAGGGAGGGAGGAGGAATCACAAATGAGCAAGGGGCAGAGAGAGACAGAGAGAGAGAGAGAGAGAAGCAGGGCTCACGTGAAGCAGGGCTTGTGTTCACCTGAACCAAGGCACGAGCTCACCCAAAGCAGAGCTCAAACTCACCCAATAGGGGGCTCGAGGTCACCCAATGTGGGACTCGAACTCACAAACCATGAGATCGGGACCTGAGCTGAAGTCAGATGCTTCATGGCTGAGCCACCCATCTTGGTTGATTTTTAAACGTTAATCCAACTTTGCATTCATGGGATAAACCCCTAATGGTCCTGCTGTGTTATCCTTTTTATGTCTGTACTGAATTACCTTTGATAATATTTTGTTACAAATTTGTGTTTCTGTTTTTATGAGGGAAATGAAAACACAGCTTTCTTTCCTTGAAATGTTTTGGCTTGTTTTTTTGTATCAGAGTAACACCGACCTCACTGAATTGAGAAGGTTATGTTTCTCAGATGTTTGAGAAGAGAGTGACTAGAAATGGTATATTTTTCTTTCTAAATTGTTTGTTAGAAATCACTAGTGAAGCCAATAGGACCAAAATTTTATTTGTGGGAAAGCTCAACTCAACTTGTTAATAGATACAGGGATGCTGTTCAAATAATAATATTGCTTCTTGGGTAAGCTTTGGTACATTTGCATTTCAAGAACTTTGTTAATTTTGAGTTGCTAAATTTAGAAAACCTTTTTTATCCTTTTAATGATTGTTGGATCTATATTGATGTCTCCTCTCTTATTCCTGATACTGGTATTTTGTGGGTTGTTTTTCCTTACATATTAAAAAAAAACAGGTTTTAATTTTATTGATTTTTCTGTATTTCTTTCTGTGTCATTGATGTCTGCTTTATTATATCCTTCTTACTTTGGCTTAAAGTTGGTTTTTTTTTTTTTTTTTTGTTTAGTTTTTTAAGATAGGGTTTTAGAGCATCAAAAGGAGATCATTTTCCCCCAATATAAGCATTCAGTGCATGGAATTTCTAAGCACTGCTTTATTTTTATGTTTTACTTGTTTATTTTAAAATGTTTATTTTTGAGAGAGAGCACACGCATGTGAGCACAATGTGTGAGTGGGGGAGGGGCAAAGAGAGAAGGAGACAGGATCCCAAGCAGGCTCTGTGCTGACAGCAGAGAGCTTGATGCGGGGCTTCACCCCACAAACCGTGAGATCATGATCTGAGCTGAAGTCAGAGGTTTAACTGACTGAGCCACTTAGGTGCCCCTACTTCTCTCAGTTCTATTACTTTTTCCTCACATACTTTGAAACTCTGTTATTGGTGGCGTACGTATTTAGGATTGCTCTGTATTTCCAATTAGTTGGCCCCTTTATTTTATGTGATCTTATTTTACCCTTGGTGAGAATATTCCTTTTTCCTCAAACCTACTTTGTCTGATACTGATAATGATACCCCATCTCTCTTTTGATTAGTATTTGCATGGTCTCTCTTGTTCCATCATTTTACTTTTTTTTTAGACCCTATTTTACTTTTAACTAAACTGTATATTCAAAGTAGGTTTCTTTTAGATAGCATACAGTGGATTCTTGCTTTTTTATATAATGTATCTACGTCTGACTATTATTTGGTAGGTTTAACCATTTGCATTTCATGTGTTAAGACGGCTGATTTAGTGTAATTATTTATCTATTGGGACTTAGGTCTGTTATTCTTTTTTGTTTCCTATTTGTTCCCTATCTTTTTCCCTGTATAGTTCTCCTTTCCTTTTTTGGGAGGTCAATTGAATATTTTTAGTACTCCATTCTAATTTCCCTATTGACTTTAAACTTTTATCTCTTTGTTATTTTCCAGTGATTGCCCTACAGATTACAAAATGAATCTTTTCTTAAATTAATTAATTAATTAATTTATTGTCAAGTTAGCTCACATACAGTGTAGTCTTGGCTTCAGGAGTAGATTTCCATGATTCATCACATACATACAACACCCAGTTCTCATCCCCATTGCTCATCACCCATTCTCCCCCGGCCCCATTCTCCCTCCATCTCCCCTCATCAACCCTCAGGTTGTTCTCTATATTTAAGAGTGTCTTGTACTTTGCCTCCCTCTCTGTTTGTATCTTATTTTTCCTTCCTTTTCCCTTTGGTCTTCTGTCAAGTTTCTCAAATTCTACATATGAGCAAAATCATATGATACCTGTCTTTTAATGACTGACTTATTTCACTTAGCATAGTACCCTCCATTTCCATCCACATTGTTGCAAATAGCAAGATTTCATTCTTTTTCATCTCTGAGTAGTATGCCATTGTATGTATGTGTGTGTGTACATATGTGTGTATACATATACATACACACATACATATATATATACACCACATATTTTTTTAATGTTTATTTTTGAAAGAGAGCAAGACAGAGTCTGAGTGGGGGAGGGGCAGAGTAAGAGGGAGACGTAGAATCTGAAGCAGGCTCCAAGATCTGAGCTGTCAGAGCAGAGCTTGATGCGGGGCTTGAACTCAAGAACCATGAGATCATGACCTGAGCTGAAGTCAGACGCTTAACTGACTGAGCCACCCAGATGCCCCTATACCACATCTTCTTTATCCATTCATCAGTTGATGGACGTTTGGGCTCTTTCCGTAATTTGGCTATTGTTGAAAGTGCTGCTATAAACATTAGGGTACGTGTGCCCCTATGCATCAGCACTCCTGTATCCTTTGGATAAATTCCTATTAGTACTATTGCTGGGTCATAGGGTAATTCTGTTTTTAATTTTTTGAGGAACCTCCACACTGTTTTCTGGAGGAGCTGGACCAGTTTGCATTCCCACCAATAGTGCAAGAGGGCTCTCATTTTTCCACAGTCTCACCAACATCTGTTGTTGCCTGAGTTGTTAATTTTAGCCGCTTTGACCAGCGTAAGGTGGTATCTCAGTGTGGTTTTGATTTGTATTTCCTTGATGATGAGTGATGTTGGGCATCTTTTCATGTGTCTGTTTGCCATCTGGATGTCCTCTTTGGAAAAGTGTCTATTCATGTCCTCTGCCCATTTCTTTACAGAATTATTTGTTTTTCAGAGCTTGAGTTTGTTAGGTTATTTATAGATCTTTGATACTAACCCTTTATCTGATATGTCATTTGCAGATATCCTCTCCCATCCCGTTGGTTTTGCTGATTGTTTCCTTTGCTGTGCAGAAGCTTTTTATCTTGATGAGGTCCCAATAGTTCATTTTTGCCTTTAATTCCCTTTTCTTTGGAGGTGTGTCAAAGAATAAATTGCTGCAGCTGAGGTCAGAGAGGTTGTTGCCTGTGTTCTCCTCTACGATTTTGATGGTTTCCTGTCTCACACTTAGGTCTTTCATCCGTTTTGAATTTATTTTTGTGTGTGGTGTAAGTGGTCCAGGTTCATTCTTCTGCATGTTGCTGTTCAGTTCTCCAGCACCATTTGCTAAAGACACTATCTTTTTTCTATTGGATACTCTTTCCTGCTTTGTCAAAGATTAGTTGGCCATACATTTGTGGGACCATTTCTGGGTTTTTTATTGTATTTCATTGCTCTATGTGTCTGTTGTTGTGCCAGTACCATACTGTCTTGATGATTACAGTTTTGCAATATAGGCTGAAGTCCGGGATTGTGGTGCCTCCAGCTTTGTTTTTCTTTTTAATATTATTTTGGCTATTTTGGGTCTTTTGTGGTTCCATACAAATTTTCATATTGTGTATTCTAGCTCTGTGAAGAATGCAGGTGCTATTTTGATTGGGATTGCATTGAACGTGTAGATTGCTTTGGATAATATCAACATTTTAACAGTATTCTTGCAACCCATGAACATGAAATGTTTTTCCATTTCTTTGCATCTTCTTCAGTTTCTTTCATAAGCTATCTATAGTTTTCATCATACAAATCTTTACCTTTTTGGTTAGGTTTATTCCTAGCTATTTTATGGTTCTTGGTACAATTGTAAATCATATCAATTCCTTGATACCTCTTTCTGTTGCTTCATTATTGGTGTATAGAAATGCAACCGATTTCTGTACATTGTTTTTATATCCTACAATTTTACTGAATTCGTGTATCAGTTCTAGCAATTTTTTGGTCGAATCTTTTGGGTTTTCCATGTAGAGTATCATGTCATCTGAGAAGAGTGGAAGTTTGACTACTTCTTTGCCTTTATTTCATTTTGTTGTCTGATTGCTGAGGCTACGACTTACAACTCTGTGTTAAACACTAGTGGTGACAGTGGACATCCCTGTCATGTTTCTGATCTCAGGGGGAAAGCTCTTAGTTTTTCCCCATAGAGGATGATATTAGCTGTGGACCTTTCATATATAGCTCATAAAATGTTAAGGTATGTTCCTTCTTTCCCAACTTTCTTGAGGATTTTTATTAAGAAAGGATGCTGTATTTTGTCAGATGCTTTTTCTGCATCCATTGACAGGATCATATGGTTCTTATCCTTTCTTCTATTAATGTGATGTATCATGTTGATTGATTTGCAAATATTGAACCAGCCCTGCAGCCCAGGAATGAATCCCACATGATCATGATGAATGGTTCTTTTAATATACGGATAAGTTTGATTTGCTAGTATCTTGTTGAGAATTTTTGCATCCACGTTTCTCAAGGATGTTGGCTTGTAATTCTCCTTCTTAGTGGGGTCTTCATCTGTTTGGGTAATCAAGGTGATGCTGGCTTCATAGAATGAGTATGGAAGCTTTTCATCCATTTTTATTTTTTGGAACATCTTGAAAAGAACAGGTTTTAACTCTGCTTTAAATGTCTGGTAGAATTCCCCTGGGAAGCCATCTGGCCCAGGGCTCTTATTTGTTGGGAGATTTTTGATAACTGATTCAATTTCTTCACTGTTTATAGGTCTGTCCAAATTTTCTCTTTCTTTCCATTTGAGTTTTTGTCATGTATGGGCATCCAAGAATTTGTCCATTGCTTCCAGATTGCTCAGTTTGTTGGCATACAATTTTTCATACTGTTCTCTAATAAGTATTTGTGTTTCTGTGGTGTTGGTTGTGATCTCTCCTTTTTCATTCATGATTTTATTTGTTTGGGTCCTCTCTCTTTTCTTTTTGAGAAGTCTGGCTCGGGGGTTATCAATTTTGTTTTTTCTTTCGAAAAAACCAGCTCTTAGATTCATTTTCTGTTCGACTGTTTTTTTGGATTCCATATTGTTTGTTTCTGCTCTAAGCTCTATTGTTTCTCTTATGCTGATTTGGGGCCTTCTTTGCTGCTGCCATTCCAGTTTCTTTAGGTGTGAGGTCAGGTTCTGTATTTGGGACCTTTCTTGCTTCTTGAGATGGGCCTGGATTGCAATGTATTTTCCTCTTAGGACTGCCTTTGCTGCTTCCCAAAGGGCTTGGACTGTCGTGTTTTCATTTTCATTTGTTTCCACATATTTTTAAATTTCTCCTTCAGTTTCCTGGTTGACCCATTCATCCTTTAGTTGGATGTTCTTTAACCTCCATGTAATTGGAGACTTTTGAAATTTTTTCTTGTGGTTGATTTCAAGTTTCATAGCGTTGTGATCTGAAAATATGCATGGTATGATCTCAATCCTTTTATATTTGTTGAAAGCTGTTTTGTGACCCAGTGTGTGATCTATTTTGGACAATGTTCCATGTGCACTCAAGATGAATGTGTATTCTGCTGCTTTTGGATGAAAAGTTCTGAATATATCTGTTAAGTCCATCTGGTCCAATATGCCATTCAGTGCTGTTGTTTCCTTATTGATTTTCTGCCTAGATAATCTGTTCCTATAAGTGGAATGTTAATATCCCCTACAATCATGGTATTATTATCCATACATTTATTTATATTTGTGATTAATTGATTTTTATATTTGGGTGCTCCATGTTGGCATAAACATTTACAATTGTTAGCTCTTCTTGGTGGATAGATTCTTAATTATGATATAATGCGCTTCTTCATCTCTTGTTAGTCTTTGTTTTAAAATCTAGCTTTCTGATATAAGTATGGCTACTCCAGCTTTCTTTTGACATCCAGTAGCATGGTAGATGGTTTCTCTCCCCTCATTTTCTATCTGCAGGTGTCCTTAGGTCTAAAATGAGTCTCTTGTAGAGGGATCTTGTGAGTTTTTTTTTTTAATCCATTCTGATACACTAAGTCTTTTGGTTGGGGCATTAATCCATTTACATTCAGAGTGATTATTGAAAGATATCAGTTTAGTTCTATTGTGTTATCTGTAGATTTCATGTTTGTGGTGATGTGTCTGGTGTTTTGTAGTCTTTGCAGCATCCCTCTTTCAGTCCCCCTTAGGATCTCTTGCAGGGGTAGTTTAGTGGTCATGAACTCCTTCAGTTTTCGTTTGTCTGGAAAAGCCTTTATCTCTCCTTCTATTTTGAATGACAGCCCTGCTGGATAAATGATTCTTGGCTGCATATTTTTCCTTTTCAGCACATTGAATATTTCCTGCCACTCACTTCTGGGCTGCCGAGTTTCAGTAGATAGGTCTGCTACTACCCTTATGTGTCTACCTTGTAGGTTAAAGCTCGTTTGTCCCTAGCTGGTTTCAGAATTCTCTCCTTATCTTTGTATGTTGCCAGTTTCACTATGCTATGTCATGGTGTCGACTTGTTTTTTTGATTTTGAAGGGAGTTCTCTGTGCTTCTTGGACTTGGATGCCTGTTTCCTTCCCCAGATCAGAAAAGTTCTCAGCTGTACTTTGTTCAAATAAACCTTCTGCCCCTTTCTCTCTCTCTCTTCTTCTTATGGAACTCCTGTGATATGGATATTATTACATTTTGTTGAATCACTTAGGTCCGTAATTCTCCCCTTGTGGTCTAGTAATTTCCTTTCCCTCTTTTATCAGCTTCATCATTGTCCATAATTTTATCTTCATTTCACCCATTCTCTCCTCTGCTTCTTCTATCATTGCTGTCCCTGCTTCAAGTTTATTTTTCATCTCATTTATAGCATTTCTTAATTCATTGTGACTAATTCTCAGGTCTTTGATCTCTGCAGCAATAGATTGTCTGCTGTCTTCTATGCTTTTTCCAAGCCTAGCTATTAGTATTATGACTGTTATTCTAAATTCTTGTTCAGATATATTGTTTTTTTCTATTTTGAGCAATTCTCTGGCTGTCATTTCTTCCTGGAATTTCTTTTGAGGAGAATTCTCCTGTTTAGTCAGTTTGGGTAGGTTTCTTTCCTCTGTGTGTTTTAATAACTTGTTCTATGTCCTGCATCTGTGAGAACTACCATATTAAAAAGAGGTCAAACCCTGTCTAAGGCCTGGCACTTAAGGAAGTGTTTTGGAGTGTGTTGTGTGCATTCAATTGTTGCGTATTTGGCTGCTCTGTCCCACTGGTCAGTCCTCTATAAAGCCCGTCTGTGCTCATGGTGGTGGATTGTTTGGCATTTCCACCAGGTGTGCTTTGATTTGTTCATTGAAGTAACCGTGGAAAAAAGGAAGGGGGAACCTTATCCCATACAAAGAAAAAAATGAAAGGGGTGAAAAAAAACACCAACCAGAGAATGAAAGATACTTTAGGGCTTAATCCACAGAGGGAGAGAGAGGAAAATAAAGAAGAAGGGGATACAGAAAAGGTGTAAAAAGAAGAGTAAAAGTGCATGATTAAACAAACAAAACAGAGAATGAAAGGTAAAAAAAAAAAAAAAAAAGAATATATATAAAGTAAGAATTGACCAAAAATCAAATCAGAACTATGAGCCTGATTCCAAAGGAAAGAAAAAAAGGACAGTAAATAGAAAAAGAAGGGAAAGGAGAAGGATAGAAAAGTGAAAAACAAACAAACAGACTAACATGTAAGACCACAGGATAGTTGCCTGTTGGCCCTGGGCCTGGTGGCTGTGCTGATCTGGAGGAGAGGCCATCTGGGTCCCTCAGTGTCAGTCTCACTCCTGGAGATAAGCAGTAACCAGGCATGGAAGGGTGGAGTTTGGTGTATTGTGTCTGTCTCCATTGAGGGCTGCTGTCCAGTTCCAGGAAGCCCTGCTATGTTGGTGTTGGGGAAAAAAGTGGCAACTCCCCAGTCTCTCCTCCTGGACTGGGTGTCACTTTTATTTCTTAGTTTATTGTCAAGTTGGTTTCCATATAGCAGCCATTGCTCAGCCCAACAAGTGCCCTCCTCCATGCCCATCACCCCCCTTCCCCTCTCCCCTACCCCTATCAGCCCTCAGTTTGTTCTCAGTATTCAAGAATCTCTCATGGTTTGCCTCCCTCCCTCTCCCCAACTATTTTTCCCCTTCCCCTCCCCCATGGTCCTCTGATAAGTTTCTCCTGATGCACCTATAAGTGAAAACATATGGAATCTGTCCTTCTCTGCCTGACTTATTTCGCTCAGCATAACACCCTCAAGGTCCATCCACGTTGCTACACATGGCCAGATTTCATTCTTTCTCATTGCCATGTAGTATTCCATGGTATAGATAAACCACATCTTCTTGATCCATTCATCTGTTGATGGACACTTAGGCTCTTTCCATGTTTTAGCTATTGTGGAGAGTGCTGCTATGAACATTGGGGTACATGTGCTCCTATGCCTCAGCATTTCTGTATCCCTTGGGTAAATTCCTAGCAGTGCTATTGCTGGGTCATAGGGGAGTTCTATTGTTAGTTTCCTGAGGAACCTCCACACTGTTTTCCAGAGGGGCTGTACCAGTTTACATTCCCACCAACAGTGTAGGAGGGTGCCCGTTTCTCCACATCCTCGCCAGCATCTAGAGTTCTCTGATTTGCTCATTTTAGCCACTCTGACTGGCGTGAGGTGGTATCTCAGTGTGGTTTTGATTTGTATTTCCCTGATGAGGAGGGATGCTGAGCATCGTTTCATGTGTCTGTTGGCCATCTGGATGTCCTCTTTGGAGAAGTGTCTGTTCATGTCTTCTGCCCATTTCTTCACTGGATTAATTTTTTTTTGGGGTGTGGAGTTTGGTGAGTTCCTTATAGATTTTGGATACTAGCCCTTCATCTGATATGTCATTTGCAACTATCTTTTCCCATTCCATCAGTTGCCTGTTAGTTTTCTGGATTGTTTCCTTTGCCGTGCAGAAGCTTTTTATCTTGATGAGGTCCCAGTAGTTCATTTTTGCTCTTGATTCCCTTGCCTTTGTCGATGTGTCCAGTAAGAAATTGCTGCTGTTGAGGTCAAGGAGGTTGTTTCCTGCTTTCTCCTCTAGGGTTTGGATGGTTTCCTGTCTCACATTCAGGTCCTTTAGCCATTTTGAGTTTATTTTTGTGTATGGTGTGAGAAAATGATCTAGTTTCCTTCTTCTGCATGTTGCTGTCCAGTTCTCCCAGAACCATCTGTTAAAGAGGCTGTCTTTTTTCCATTGGATATTCTTTCCTGCTTTGTCAAAGATTAGTTGGCCATACATTTGTGGGTCCAGTTCTGAGTTCTTTATTCTATTCCTTTGGTCTATGTGTCTGTTTCTGTGCCAGTACCATAGTGTCTTGATGATGACAGCTTTGTAGTAAAGTCTGGGATGGTGATGCCTCCCATTTTGGTTTTCTTCTCCAATATTATTTTGGCTATTTCGGGTCTTTTGTGGTTCCATACAAATTTGAGGATAGTTTGTTCTAGTTTTGAGAAGAATGCTGGTGTAATTTTGATTGGGATTGCATTGAATGTGTAGATTGCTTTGGGTAGTAATGACGTTTTAACAATATTTAATTTCTGACCCATGAGCATGGAATGTTTTTCCATTTCTTTGTGCCTTCTTCAGTTGTATTCATAAATTTTCTATAGTTTTCATCATACAGATCTCCTATATCTTTGGTTAGGTTTATTCCTAGGTATTTTATGTTTTTTTGTGCAATTGTGAATGGGATCAGTTTCTTGATTTCTCTTTCTGTTGCTTCATTATTGGTGTATGAAAATGCAACTGATTTCTGTATGTTGGTTTTGTACCCTGCAACTTTTCTGAATTCATGGATCAGTTCTAGTAGGCTTCTGGTGGAGTCTGTTGGGTTTTCTATGTAGAGTATTATGTCATCTGCAAAAAGTGGAAGTTTGACTTCTTCTTTGCCAATTCGGATGCCTTTTATTTCCTTTTGTTGTCTGATGGCTGATGCTAGGACTTTCAGCACTATGTTAAACAACAGTGGTGAGAGTGGACATCCCTGTCATGTTCCTGATCTCAGGGTGAAAGCTCTCAGTTTTTCCCCGTTGAGGGTGATGTTAGCTGAGGGCTTCTCATAGATGGCTTTTATGATGTTTAAGTTAAGTACCTTCTATCCCGACTTTCTCGAGGGTCTTTATTAAGAAGGATGCTGTATTTTGTCAAATGCTTTTTCTGCATCTATCGACAGGATCGTATGGTTTTTATCTTTTCTTTTATGAATGTTATGTATCACATTGATTGATTTGCGAATATTGAACCAGCCCTGTAACCCAGGAATGAATCCCACTTGATCATGGTGGATAATTCTTTTTATGTGCTGTTGCATTCGATTTGCAAGTATCTTGTTGAGGATTTTTGAATCTGTATTCATCAAGGATATTGGCCTGTAGATCTCTTTTTTTGCTGGGTCTCTGTCTGGCTTGGGAATCAAAGTGATGCTGGCTTCACAGAATGACTCCAGAAGTTTTCCTTCAATTTCTATTTTTTGGAATAGCTTGAGAAGAATGGGTATTAACCCTGATTTAAATGTCTGGTAGAATTCCCCAGGGAAGCCATCTGGCCCAGGGCTCTTATTTGTTGGGGCATTTTTGATAACTGATTCAATTTTTTCACTACTTATGGGTCTGTTCAGATTTTCTCTCTCTTCCCGTGTGAATTTTGGTAGTGAGTGTGTGTTTGGGAATTTGTCCATTTCTTCTAAGTTGTCCAGTTTGTTGGCATATAATTTTTCATAGTATTCCCTGATGATTGCTTGTTTTTCTGAGGGATTGGTTGTAATAAATCCATTTTCATTCATGATTTTGTCTATTTGAGTGCTCTCTCTTCTTTTTGAGAAGCCTGGCTAGAGGTTTGTCAGTTTTGTTTATTTTTTCAAAAACCAACTCTTGGTTTCATTGATCTGTTGAACTGCTTTTTTGGCTGGACCAGGTGTCTCAAACCACGATGTTCAGATGGCCCTCACAGAGTTGTGCCGGTGGCTTGTCCTGCTCCACAGTCTCCCATGCTTCCCAGGTGCTCGACTGGGGTTCAGAACCTGATACCCTAAAGGAGGCACCACTGGGACCCTATTCTTGGGTAGCACCACTCCCCAGCTGACAAAGGTCCTCTCTGGCTGGTGCCTGCAGGGCCATTTCTTTTTAGTGGTCCGTTGTCTTCTGTTGTCCAGGTATATCACAGTTGGTTTATCTCTTTACCTCCTGATGGCACTTTGGTTGCTTCCAAATTTGGGCAGTTATGAATAAAACTGCTGTAAGTGTCCACGTATGGTTTTTTGGGTGGGCCATGTTTCCATCTCTTCTAGGTAAGTACCATGGGACATGATTGCTGGATCTTATGATAATAGTCTGTTTAGTTTTGTAAGAAACTGCCAGACTATCTTCCAAAGTCACTGTAGCATTTTACATTCCCAGCAGCATTGAAAGAGCCCTCCTCTTGCTCTACGTCGTCATCATCATTTGGTGTTGTCAGTGTTTGCCGTTCGAATAGGTGTTAATAGTATCTCATTGTCTTAATTTGGTGACATTTGTTAGAAGCATCTTTTTATATGCTTATTTGCCATCTGCATGTCGTCTTTGGTGAAGTATCTGTTTTTGGTTTATTTTATAATCAGGTTATGTTCTTGTTGAGTTTTAAGTCTTCTTTGTATGTTTTGGAGAGTAGTCGTTTGTCAGATGTGTACCTTGCAAATTGTTTCCCCAGTTGGGGGCTTGTTTTCTCATTTTGTTGATAGTGTCATTCACATAGCTGCTCAGTTTAGCTTTTATTACAAGGAACAACTCACATCATTACTAAACTTCTGTGTATTTGATTTAATTAATGTTTTAATTAAATCTGGTAATTACAATAACATGTACAATTTGAACAGTCTTGGGAATAAAATGAAACTTCCACAGCCTAATAGTGGAAGCAGCGTGGGTGGGTGCACTGGAACATAACATTTTACCCTTGAGGGGTCTGCATACCATGGCCATTGGACAATATATTTTACAGATGGACTGAAGTGTTTCTTAATTTTTCAAGCAATTTAAATGGAAATTGTTTAGGAGAGATTCTGTTTTACTTGGGAAACGTTGAGAGAGCAGAAGGATGCATGATTAAAACAAAGTCACAGCAGATGGATTTGGATAATCCTGAGGTGCATTTTCAACCAGCTGCTGTGACCAGATAAATTACCCTTTTACATTGTAGGGATATTTACACCTGCCATGTCCTGTGGATACTTAAGTCACCAAGATGCAGGAGACCTTCAGCCCTACTGATTAGGTTGAGAATGTTATGGACTGAAATTTAAAACATGGGGCAAAAACCGCCACAAATTAGGCACTGTGGAAGCAAAAAGATAAAGCCCAAGTTGTGCCACATGAAACTTTTTGAGGTTGAGGAAATACCGATGGGACTCACACACATGGTAGAGAAGGAGTGAGAAGGGATTGGTATAGGCGAGGCTTCAGACCTCCTCCAACAGACTAAACTATAATTTTTATCCATTTGCCTTTTGGCCTTCTGCTTAAAAATACATTGAAAAAGAATTATCACTTTGGAAAGATTAAATAGAATTTGGTGCAGATGAAAATGGAATAAGGCACCCAGTTATTCCACAAGGTAAATATATGAAGACAATTTCTCATGACTTCAGATATTACTTTCCACTGTATGTAAAATGAGTCATGACCAAAATGACCTTAAAGATATCATATATGGAGTTAATATTCTCTCCTAGGTTTTGCCAAGGTATATGAGAATTCAGGATTAGAATACTCTAATAGTTGCATGCGCTTTCCTTAAAAAACTCATCTGACAGGGGTTAAGAGTTACAAGATGTTGTACCTCACTATCTAAATCCAAAGACCCCAGGAGAAATGTGACGAAAAGCAAGTGGGTGGTGATGTTTTGGGTAGAATACTGTGGACTTCTTGAACCAATAGATGGCTGTTTTGGATGATGCTTACATAGTATCAATAAAAAATAGAAGCATGATAGGACACTGATGACACATTTCAACTATACCTATAGTGGCTAGAGTTCTCCTTCCATTGCATAGCATCCATAATTTTTTTAACTTATTTGTTTAGAGATAGAGTGTGTACATGGAGGGGGGCAAGGTCTGTGGTGGGGAGAGACAGAATCCTAAGCAGGCTTTGCTTAGTGTGGAGCCTGACATGGGGCTTGAGCCCACAACAGATCAGAGTCTGAGCAGAGATCAAGAGTTAGTTACTTAACCCACTGATCAAGAGTTAGTTACTTAACCCACTGAGTCGCCCATGTACCCCTAGAAGGTTCTTTACCCACCTCAGCTGGCAGTTTTAACTCTCAAATGGAGGGCTTTATGTGCTTGACTTTGAGAAAGGCATCCCATAAGTAACAGAACTTGTTACCTCTAAGATAGGTAGGTATTGGTCAAGATAGCAAGATGAATTAATTTCTAGAAGTTATCTCATGATTTCCAGTAACATTTTTTTTTCATATGGTGGAGCCCTCTCTTTGTGATAGTGTGTGTATTTTGGATTCTCCCTCATGTTTTCCAATCAGTAATATGGACGTATGCCACATTCTTTCTTAGAGAAGGGCCCCTTTATTAGAATTCGTTCCCTGTGCATCCTCAAACTCACCTGTACAGACCAGTCACCTTAGAATGGTCTGGCAGGACCAGGATGGGGCGAGGGAGAAGTACACTAATTCTCAGGGTTAATGGGTGGGAAGGTGGGTTGTTCAAGAGAAAGGCACCGAGGCATAGATTGAATGGCCTTTTCCATATCTGAGCAAAAGGGATTCTTAAAGCCTAGTCCTGCTGATCGGGTAAGAGAGCCCACACACAGATTTGGGACTGTGTTCCAGCTAAGAGTAACAGTAGACATTTTTTACTTTAATGTTCTATTCTTTAGTACAGTTGTGACAGACAACAGGACTGATTCACAGATTCAGAGATCCACAGCTTGGGTACATTATGCTAAAATTAAGAGAAGTAATGGTAACGGTGAAAGATGGGGACTGCCATAGTGTCCATAAAGGCAAAGATAGATAGGGGACGCTGCACACAACAGCCTATCATAGACTGTGATTGCAGAAAGTTCAATAAAAAGTCAGGTATGAATCCGTGGCCCAAGACTCTATAAAGGGAGATTAAATCAGGGAGATTAAAGCTCAGATTGAGTTGAGTGTGTCAAGAAAAGAGCATGACCAAAGTGCTTTTTATCCGTGCTGAATGGAAGCGTGGAAGAGATAGGTTTACTTCTTACGGCAAATGGCGTGTGATATGAAATGGTGTCAAGAAGGCTCATTTACTTAATTATTATTTTACTCCCTTCCTTTCTCTTGAGAGAAACGATCTTCAACAAATTCAACACTGATCGACAGTGGCTTCCTTGTTTCTTCAGGTCCTCATAAGCACGAGGATGACCACACCATGGATTGTGATAGCTTTCTGCTTTCCTGCCTCCATTTTTTTAAAAATTTTTTTAATGTTTCTTGTTTTGAGAGAGAAAGAGAGAGAGAATGAATGAATGAGCAGGGGAGGGGCAGAGAGAGAGGGAGACACAGAATCTGAAGCAGGCTCCAGGCTCTGAGCTGTCAGCACAGAGTCTGATGTGGGGCTCAAGCTCAAGGGCAGAGAGATCATGACCTGAGCTAATGTCAGATGTTTAAGCAACTTGAGCCACCCAGGCGCCCCTCCTGCCTCCATTCTTGACCTGCCACAGCACTTCATTGCGTTACCACTGGTAAATGGCAGTAAGAAACTCAAATGTCACCCTCCCCAGAACCATCCCTGGGCCATTTGCTGCTACTCCTCCACTCTCCGTCAGGCTGAGAATGGTGGTACATTGTTTCTGCCATGTTGAAATTTGGTGGTTAAAGGCAGCACCCTTGGGTCAGAAAGACTTGGACTCCAAGCCTTTACCACCTACTGCTATATGAATTTGGATGGTTTCTACATTCCAAGCTTCAGTTTTCTAATCTAGCAACATATTCCCTACTTCCCAAGGTTTCTGTTAAAATTAGAATGTTTTCAAACCTGTAGAATAGTGTCGGACTCATCATAGGAGCTCTGTAAATACAGATTTCCCTGTCCGAGATATCTCTCGATACTTGGTTCTTAAGAGATGATACTGTGTTCACAGAGCTGTTGTTTGCCTTAATTGCGGGCCCAATGCCTAGTAGGAAATTACGTCTCATGAATCCTACCTGAATATCCAGAGCTTAAAAGTTGCATCGGAAGCAATTTTTTGATCATCTGTTTTACTGCCACCAAAAACTCAAAAGTGTGCCAGCTTAGTTAAACGACCCAGCACAGACTGCCAAACGCAGAAGGCTTTCATTTGGAAATATATTTGTTGAGGTCTCAATTTAATTTAAAGGTTATTGATGGTTCTCCTTAAATCTTTCTACATTCTTTGGCCTATCAGAGGGTTTGGCTGGCTGTATACTCCGCAGATGGGCTCCACTTGAAGAAAACCTCATAAAACAAAAAAATCTGAACGTATAGAACATATTCTGTGTGCCTTGCTTCAGGGGTTTTCTGTGTGTGTGTGTGTGTGTGTGTGTGCGCGCGCGCGTGCGTGCGCGCACGCGCGCGCGCGAGAGAGTCAGGTATAAGATGACATTGTAGAACTTTGTAAAATGGCACACATTCCCATGTTCTTCCTCTCCCCTTTTACTAAGTCTCGACATATTCTGGAAGGAGGCATATAGCTCCTCAGGGAGCACTACAAGCAGGTTAAAAATTCAAAAACTGCAGGTAACTCTGGAACAGTCATAATGTATTTGCTTTACCAACATCGTTCTGGTTTACAAAACGTCTTGTCAATGATGCCACAGGGAAGGTATATATTGTAACTCTGCTCATGGAGAAAATATGGTGAAATTTATAATGACTCACTTCACACTTTGGAAACACATCTACTGCCTACTGTAAGGAACGTGTGGAAGTGCAATTGTCACTGCAAGCTCTCCAAAGTGTTTTCCCGTCAGCTTTTCTTCCGTCAGAGAAGAGTTGGATGCTGGAGAAGGAACGCGCGAGGGACCGAGTTTTCTACAAAAGGATTTGTGGCACATGAATTAGTTCCCCTCACCCTCCACACATATTCCATCCAGAAAGCATAGAAGGATGCTCTGCTTTCGCAAGGAGGCGACATTTAGGCCGAGACTCAAAGGAACAGTAGACTGAGGCTAAAGGACAAGAACTGGCAGAGAGTGGGACTGGCAAGTGGCACATCTTGATCATGTCAACTGTTCTATCCAGAGAAAAAGAATGAGTAGGAGGCCTGTATCTCTATGTAGATATGCCCCTCTCTCTCCGTCTGGCTGTCTCTCTTTCTGCCTCTCTCTCTGTGTGTGCGCTGGTAACTCATGTTTGTGATGGGAATACAGGCGAGATGAATGGAGCACTCACTAGAAAGAAGGAAGGGAAGGGAGGAAAGGAAAGGAAAACGGGCTCCTTTGCCACGCTTGCCACTGTAAGGTTTGAGGATTGCCAATTTCTCAAAAAGTGGTATAAATAACACAGCCTGTTTAAATCTAGTTGGGTGCCCTCTGGCAAATACAAGTGTAGACAGTAATCCGTATGCATCAGGGTTCAGTACACGTCCAGCCAAATTTAACAAAGCAACAGAGAAGGGGTTCATTTTCATAAATGCTATTGGGATAACTTGACATTACCATAGGGAGAAATTAACTTAGCCCTATATCTCATGCGATATATCATGATCAACAACATAAAAATTAAAGTCAGATGTTTAGGAAAATTTAATTACAAGGAAAAAGAGAAAATAGCGCAATTATTCTGTCGATGGAGGGAGATAATGTTTGATTAAAAGAGAAAAATAAATTATAAAGGAAAAAGATAAGCAGTGTGATTAAACAGAAAATTAATATAACTAAAACATGACAAAACCAAGATAAAAAGTTAAGTGACGACATGGAAAATTATATTCAATACATATGATGGCATTTCAGAATATATTGGGTTTTTATAAAGTTGAATTAAGTTCACTGTAGACAGTGGTCAAACCAGATAAAGACTCATTATAGAAGATGAAACTCCATTAGTAAATTAACATAGAAAATAGTGTAGTCTTGGCAACAATTAAAGAAGTGCAAATTAAAACAATGATGAAATGTCACTTTATAACTCTAACATTGGCAACAGTCAAAGGACATTAGTAAAACTAGCGAGACAACTTTTGGGGAAATTGAAATGTTTATACATTTTTAGTGACATAGTAAATGATCTCAGTCCATTTGATGAACAATCTGGGAGGTTTTAGCAAGCGTCATAAAAATGTTCACACCTTTTTACTGAATAATCTCACTCTACGGTGTTTGTTTTAAGGATATAATTCAGGAGAAGGAGAGCATTATGTTATTTATTATCACAGAAAACTGGATATATCCCAAACAGCCATTAATAATGAGATGGTTATAAAATTATCGTATTTTAACTTAATGGGCTGGCTTGCAACCGATGAAAATGGTAAATATGAACATTTTTTGAGACACATGGAAAATTATGTACAAAATATAAAATGACAAAAAATATGAAATAACAAATTAGAAGAGCCCATAAGAAGGTCTGAAGGGCTATGTATTCCCCATGATCTATTAAACTTGACCTACTAGGACTCCCCTTCCATGATGGAGATTCGTTGAGAAAATCCCAGAAGTTCAATAAAATTTGAACATGTGAGGAATAAATAGAGAAGAGAGAAAGTGAAGATCCACATAAAAGTTGGGGAGGGAAACAGATCCAAGAAGTCTCAGAAAGTGAGAGGCCATATTGTTTAATAAAGGCACCAGAAGACGGGATCCTGTAAAGTTAGAAAAGCTTTCTGAATTATTCCTCTTTCTAAAAGTTGCGTCAAACTAAATTGACATTAAAAAAGGAACAGAAATATCTCATGCTAAAATCTCATGTCATAGTTCCTTCAAGAAAAGAGAATAAGGAGCAAAATAATATCCCTTCATAATGTGAAAACACACCAGGAAGACATGCTTTAAAAACAGAGCAAGGGGCGCCTGGGTGGCTCAGTCAGTTAAGCGTCCGACTTCAGTTTAGGTCATGATCTCATGGTCTGTCTTCAGATTCTGTGTCTCCCTCTCTCTCTGCCCCTCCCCTGCTCACATTGGCTGTCTGTCTGTCTCTCTCTCTCTCTCTCAGAAATAAATAAAAATCATTAAAACAAACTTAAAAACAGCTCAAAATTGCCACGTATTTAAAAAAAAACCCAAATATATAAAAATGATACAAACTTTGAAAGAATAATATAAATCAGAATTAGACAAACTCGTAAATAAGGGTACCAAACTTGAAAAATAACTAGAAATAGCGGGGAGAGTGCAACCTAGAAGAAGAATCTAGAAGAAACACGAGAATGAATAAACACAATAAATAATGAATTCTTTAAGAGAAACAGAAGATCAAGGGGAAAATTTTATTTTTACCTCCTAAAGTTTCCTGTCACCCTCTTTATTCATTATTATTTTTTCTGATGAGAACATTTAACATACGATGTACCTTCTTAGCAAATTTTTTTCATTTCATCTTTTAAATTTTATTTATTAATTTAATTTGCATCCAAGTTAGCATATCGTGCAATAATGATTTCCAGAGTCCAGTGACTCATCCCCTCCATATAACACCCAGTGTTCATCCCAGCAAGTGCCCTCCTTAATGCCCCTCACGCATTTAGCCCATCCCCCCACCCACAGTCCCTCCAGCAGCCCTCAGTTTGTTCTTTATATTTTAGAATCTGTTATGTTTTGTCCCCTTCCCTGTCTTTATATTATTTTTGCTTCCTTCACTTCTGTTCATCTGTTTCATATCTTATATCCCACATATGAGTGAAGTCATGATATTTCTCTCTCTAATTTTGCTTAGCATAATACACTTTAGTTATATCCGCGTTATTGCAAATGGCAAGATTTCATTCTTTTTTGATTGTCCAGTAATACTCCATTGTGTCTATATACACCACATCTTCTTTATCCATTCATCTGTTGATGGACATTTGGGCTCTTTCCATACTTTGGCAATTATAAATAAAACTACTATAAACATAGGGGTGCATATGCCCATTAAAAACAGCACAACTGTATCCCTTGGATAAATACCTAGTAGTGCAATTGCTGGGGTGTAGGGTAGTTCTATTTTTAATTTTTTGAGGAGCCTCCATACTGTTTTCCAGAGTGGCTGCACCGGTTTGCATTCCCACCAGCAGTGCAAGAGATCCTCTTTCTCTGCATCCTCACCAACATCTGTTGTTGCCTGAGTTGTTAATGTCAGCCATTCTGATGGGTGTGTGGTGGTATCTCAGTGTGGTTTTGATTTATATTTCCCTGATGATGAGTGATACTGAGCATTTTTCAAGTCTCTGTTAGCCATCTGGGTGTCTTTAGAAAAGTGGCTATTCATGTCTTTGGCCCTTTCTTCACTGGATCATTTGTTGAGCTTGTTAAGTGCTTTTATAGATTTTGGATATTAGTCTTTTATCTGATATGTCATTTGCAAATATCTTCTCCCATTCCGTCATTTGCCTTTTGGTTTTGCTGATTGTTTCCTTCACCATGCAGAAGCTTTTTTATCTTGATGAGGTCGCACGAGTTCATTTTTGTTTTTGTTGCCCTTGCCTCCAGAGACGTGTTGAGTAAGAAGTTACTGTGGTTGAGGTCAAAGGGATTTTTGCCTGCTTACTCCTCTAGGATTTTGATGGCTTCCTGTCTTACAGTTAGGTCTTTCATCCATGTTGAGTTTATTTTTCTGTGTGGTGTAAGAGAGCGGTCCCAGTTCATTCTTCGGCATGTCGCTGTCCACTTTTCCCAACACTATTTGCTGAAGAGACTGTCTTTATTCCTTTGGGTATTCTTTCCTGCTGTGTCAAAGATTGGTTGGCCATATGTTTGTGGGTCCATTTCCAGTTTTTCTGTTATGTTCCATTGATCTAAGTGTTTTTGTGCCAGTGCCATACTGTCTTGATGATTATGACTTTGTATTACATCTTAAGGTTTGGAATTGTGATGCCTCCATCTTTGGTTTTCTTTTTCAGGATTGCTTTGGCTATTTGGGGTCTTTTCTGGACCCATACAAATTTTAGGATTGTTTGTTCGAGCTCTGAGATGAATGCTGATATTATTTTAATAGGGATCGCATTGAATATGTGGATTGCTTTGGGTAGTATTGACATTTTAACAATATCTCTTCTTCCCATCCATGAGCATGGATTGTTTTTCCATTTCTTTATGCCATCTTCAATTACCTTCATCAGTGTTTTATGCTTTTCAGAGTATAGATCTTTCACCTCTTTTGTTAGGTTTATTCCTAGGTATCTTACGGGTTTTGGTGCAATTGTAAGTGGAATCAATTCCTTGATTTCCCTTTCTGCTGCTTCATTATTAGTGTATAGGAATGCAACCAATTTCTGTGCACTGATTTTATATCCTGTGACTTTGCTGAATTCATGAGTTAGTTCTAGCAGTTTTTTTGTAGAACCTTTTGGGTTTTCCATATAGAGTCATGTCATTTGTGAGGAGTGAAAGTTTGGCCTCCTCTTTGCTGATTCGTATGCCTTTGGTTTTTTTTGTGTTGTCTGATGGCTGAGGCTAGGACTTCCAATCTATGTTGAATAATAGTGGCAAGAGGGGACATCCCTGTCGTGTTCCTGACCTTAGGGGTAAAGCTGTCAGTTTTTCCCCATTAAGGATGATATTAGCAGTGGGGCTTTCATATATGGATTTTATAATCTTGAGGTATGATCCTTCTATTCCTACTTTTGTGAGGGTTTTTATCGGGAAAAGATGCTGTCTCTTGTCATATGCTTTCTCTACATCTATTTAGAGGATCATGTGGTTCTTGTCCTTTCTTTTATTTTTTATTTTTTTAAATTTTTTTAATGTTTTATTTATTTCTAGGAGAGAGAGAGAGAGAGAGAGAGAGACAGCGTGAGCAGGGGAGGGTCAGAGAGACAGACTGAAACAGGCTCCAGGCTCTGAGCTGGCAGTCAGCCCGATGCGGGGCTCGAACCCATGAACCGCGAGATCATGACCTAAGCGAAAGTCGGACGCTTAACCGACTAAGCCACCCAGGTGCCCCTTGTCCTTCCTTTTATTAATGTGATGTATCACATTGATTTCCAGATATTAAATCAGCCCTGCATCCCAGGTATAAATCCCATTTGATCATGGTGAATAATTCTTTTAATGTATTGTTGGATCCAGTTGGTTAGTATTTTGTTGACGATTTTTGCATCCATGTTCATGATGGAAATTGGTCTATAGTTCTCCTTTTTAGTGGGGTCTTTGTCTGGTTTTGGGATCAAGGTAATGCTGGCCTCACAGAATGAGTTTGGAAGTTTTCCCCCCCCATTTATATTTCTTGGAACGGCTTCAAAAGAATAGGCATTAACTGTTCTTTAAATGTTTGGTAGAATTCCCATGGAAAGCCATCCCGCCCTGGACTCTTGTTTTTTGGGAGGTTTTTGATTACTGATTTAATTTCTTTACTGGTATGGGTCTGTCCAAATTTTCTGTTTCTTCCTGTTTCAGTTTTGGCAGTTTATAGGTTTCTAGGAATTTGTCATTTCTTCCAGATTGCCCAATTTATTGACATAGAATTGCTCATAATATTCTCATATTATTTGTATTTCTGTAGTGTTGATTGTGATCTCTCCTTCATTTTTACTTTATTTATTTGAGTCCTTTCCTTTTTTTTTTTTTGATCAGTCTGGCTAGGGGTTTATCAGTTTTGTTAATTCTTTCAAAGAACCAGCTCCTGATTTCATTGATCTGTTCTACTCTTTTGTTTTGTTTTTTTAGTTTCAATAGCATTGATTTCCACTCTAATCTTTATTAATTCCTGTCTTCTGCTGGTTTGGGGTTTTAATTGCTCTTCTTTTTCCAGTTCTTTAAGGTGTAAGGTTAGGTTGTGTATCTGAGACCTTCCTTCTTTCCTTAGAAAGGTCTAGATAGCTATATACTTCCCTCTTAGGGCTGCCTTTGCTGCATCCCAGAGTTTTGGGGCTGTCGTGTTATCATTTTCATTGACTTCCATGTACTTTTTAATTTCCTCTTTAATTTCCTGGTTAACCCATTCATTCTTTAGTAGGATGTTCTTTAATCTCCAAGTATTTGTTGTCATTCCAAATTTTTTCTTGTGGTCGATTTCAAGTTTCATATCATTGTGGTCTGAAAATAGGCACGGTATGATCTTGATCTTTTTGAACTTCTTGAAGGCTGATTTGTGACCCAGTATGTGATCTATTCTGGAGAATGTTCCATGTGCACTCAAGAAGAATGTGTTTTCTGTTTAGCAGATTTTTAAAATGATTCTTAAAATTCATTTTTTGAGAGTGAGTACAAGTAGGGGAGGGTAGAGAGATAGGGAGACAGAGGATCTGAAGAGGGCTTAGCACTGACAGCACAGAGCCCACTGTGGGGCCCAAACCCATGAACTATGAGATCATGACCTGAGCTGAAGTCAGACACTTAACCAACTGAGCCACCCAGGCATCCCTCTCTTATAATTTTCTGATTAATATAAAAACCTCAATGTATGAAAAAGCATATATAATCATAACTAATCCCAAATGTTTATTGATAACCTATAGGTGATAATCAGTAGGGATGAATTAATATGGTTAAATATATTTTTTTAAGTTTATTCATTTTGAGAGAGAAAAAGTCAATTGTGGAGAGAGAGGGAGACAGAGAAAATCCCAAGCAGGCTCCTCTGTGTCAGTGCGGAGCCTGATGTGGGATTCGAACCCATGAACTGTGAGATCATGACCTGAGTTGAAGTTGGAGGCTTAACCAACTGAGCCACCCAGGCACCCCTACTATGGTTAAATATTAACTTAATTTGACATGGTAAACATCATTGCCATTGAATACTATCTGTATCTGAGGAAATACTTTAATTTTACTTTTCAGTCTGTACTATAACTTTGCTTTTATGTGAATTACAAAGTTTGTGCTATTTTTTAAGGGATTTATTGAATCAAAAGCATTTGGGAAAAGAATAAAAGAATATTGATAAAAGCCTTTCCTGAGGAAAATAATAGAGAATGAAGTCTTTTTTTTTTTTTTAAGAGATTTTATTTTTAAGTATTCTACCCCCAACCTGGGGCTTGAACTTACAACCTTGAGGTCAAGAGATCAAGAGTTGTACACTCTTTCAACTGAGCCATCCAGGCACTCTGAGAATGAACTTTAGATATCCAAAAGATCTCTCTATATTTCTGGAGATATGCCACTAAATATATAGTTGGTACTACAAGTAAATCTAAATGAGAGTTAAAAAGGGAGATAACACGTTATGGCTATATGATGAGGCGTTGTGGGTATAGTGTAACCATAAAACAAACGGGAGAAGAAATGTTTAGTCAGTAATGACCTTGGTGGAGGCAGTAATAGTATTGTCATGCAGGTATTGCTCTGTGTATTATATGGAGAAAGGTATTGCTCTGTGTGTTATATGGAGAAAGCAAATGAATGTGGAATGTTCTGTCAAGTATTTTCAATGGGGCTAATATCACCCCCGCCCCTACCCAATGAGGGCAAAAAATGATTCTTGGAGAGTGAAAAGAATTTGACACAAGCTTCACCTAGGGCATAAAGTCTTTTCCCTGGGGGTCTTTGGTGAAAATATTTGGGGAGAATTGTTGAACTTCTGTTCTGCCTGAGGCAGTCAAATGGGGCAAATAATAGCTAACCAGAAACAAATGGAGCAAATATTGGCTGATCTGAAAGCTTAAAAGAAACAGCTGGGGAATGAGATATCAGAAGAGATGTTGAAAACCGCCAACATTCCTGGGAATTCAAAAGACACGCTCGTTTGTTGGGCTGCCACATGTTCAGTAAAGGCGTGAGAAGACCCTCCACTCACAGCAAACTGGCATATTGGTTCTCTGCACAAGGAAGATGCCGGCGCGGTTGGAAGCTGCCTGGGTGAAAGTGGGCTCCAACGTGTACCCAGAACCTCTCGGTCACAACCAGGAGGCCTCCTGGGTCCAGGCATTTAAGGAAATCTGTGTACTCATTAACCGATCACTGAGCTGGCCGAGCAAAGACTTCAGTGGCCACACACAATAAAGAATGCCGACTTTGCGTAATTAGTGCAAGAAATTCTTCAAACAAATAGCAATAACCACAAACTGTGGTGATGATTGTGAAGCCTTGTGGAAAGACTGAAAGTCACTGAGTTGTACCCTTAATTTTTAAAAATTATTTCTTTTAATCTTTCTTTTAACTAGGCTCCGTGACCACCGTGGGGCTTGAACTCATGACCCTGAGATCAAGAGTTGCATGTTCCACCCACCGAGCCAGCCAGGCGCCCCAGAATTGTACCCTTTAAAATGATTAGTTTTGCGATATGTGAGCTATAGTTGGGAAAAAATTGTGCTGGTCAGGGTGGAAATAAAATGAGAGAATATGAACATTTTGAAATTGAGCACGAGGGCCCGCGAACGCGTGAAACTGTGAGACAGATCAAGACCTGATCGCAGGATACACAGAGGAACCTGGTGAACTGCATCATGAGTATGCCGCCAGCAACATGCCAACTAGGGGCAGCTCTGGGAAACACCTGGAGTTCTTTGACGTGGAAATTGTACAGAAAAGGAAATGGATGGAACGAGAGCTTACAGATGAATGGATAAAACCCTAAAGAATATGATGACATGATAACTCTAAAATTCAGGATATTGGTGATATTTGGAGGGTGAGAAGGGACTGTATTTGAGACTGGGCGTTTGGAGGAGTTTCTGGGGTGGCCTTTTTTTCTTTTTTCTTTTATCTTGTTTATTTTTTTAGCCTGGATGGTGGTTACAAGACTGTTATGCACAGAAGAATTTACTAAACTCTCCTTTTGTTTCATGTGGTTTTCTGCATCTGTTTTAAAACAAGAGGGTAAAAAGAAAAGACCAACATGAAGCTAAAGGTGGGAAGAGGTTGGGAGAACAGAAATCTAGGTTATGGGCATGTGCCTTCAAGTACAGTTACTATAATGTAAGACTAATTATTAGGAATTGACCTTCTATCCTGTCCTCATTATTGCCGTGGAGGAGATGCAAAGAGGAATCCTCCCACACCGTATCTAGAATGATTTTTTTTTTTTAATAAAAGGAACTGTGTCCTAGTAGATGGTGTAAGTGGGGCTTGTAGAAGTGGGCCAGTCTACACAAAGAACTTTCATCTCCTACCCATGGATTTGTCCAGGGTGGATTTTTAATTTAGTCAGCCTTTACAGTCATTTTTCAAAACCTACAAACAATAGGACCTTTATTTCAGCATGTCATGTTGATTCAGGATCCTTGACTCCGAATTTTAAGTTTGTCAATACCCCAGGGAGGTCTTCGCACCAGTTATTTCGGATGTCCTCGCCTCCCCCTCAAGCCTCAATCCACCCCCAGCCTGGAGCAGATGAGCGGTCCCACTTTGTGGAGACCAAGTCCCTTGTATTTCCTCTTATCGCAGCCTCCCCCATCTTGGCCTTTATATGTATTTAGCATTTTTCTCTGCATCCTCACAGGAAGACAGGGCAACTTCCTCATCGCTAAACCGCGGTTCTTGCGCCTCTGCCTTCGTTTCTGAATGTCTGCTGAACAGCTCAGCCTTGATGCATCGCTGTGTACATCTTACTTTATCAAAGACACCTCTAGCCTGGGAGACTGGAAGATTCTCTGTGCAGCTGATGCCAAAGACAGAGAGTTGTAAGAGAGATGACAGGCTGGTTTTGGGAAATGAAGAATTGCGTTTGGGCCATGATCTGTTTGGAAGAACGGCAAATGTGCACAAGCTGTGGGTCCATGGCCTGTAGTAGATCTGCTGGTAACCTGTCACTGTTCTGCTTTATTTAAAAAATATTTACTGGGGCACCTGGGTAGCACAGTGGGTCAGCGCCTGACTCTTGACTTCAGCTCAGTTTGTGATGTCATGGTCCATGGGATTGAGCCCCATGTAGGGCTCTGCACTGACAGTGTGCAGCCTCTTGGGTTTCTTTCTCTCTCTCCTCCTTTGGCCCTCCCCAGCTCGCTCGCTCTCTCTCTCTCTCTCTCTCTCTCTCTCTCTCAAAACTTAAAATAAATAATATTCACCCAGTTGTAAAAAGTAATGCACTGGGTGCTGTTGGGGAGGGTAAATAACACTGAAATGAGTGACGTAGCCCTTTTCTTCAAGGAACTACTGATATGTGACTTATTTTAATATTAGTAATATATAAGACAGTAGATAAAGGTAAGTGTTGGGTAAGTAAGTGGCAGTAAACAGAACACGAAGTGTGGGGTAAATATGGAAATAAGCACTTGGAAGTTTTCCAGCTGGAAAGTTTAGGCAGCATCGGTGTGTTCTGTACTCAAGAGCCCTTCAGAACTGCTGGAAGAAAAAAGTAGCTCTTTTGGGCATTAGTTCACCCCCCTCTCTGTAGTATTTCAGAATTTCTTTTTTTCCACAGACACTGTGGGAGGTGGATACAAAAACATAAAACTGCCGCACCTAACCTCAAAGAGCTTATCTTTTTTTTTCTTTTTAAAGTTTATTTTTGAGAGAGAATGCAAGCGGGAGAGGGGCAGACAGAGGGCGACGCAGGGTCCAAACCAGGCTCTGTGCTGACAGTAGCAGGCATGACGTGGGGCTCAAACTCAGCCACAAGATCATGACCTAAGCCAAAGTTGGACACTCAACCACAGAGCCAGCCAGGTTCCCCAAAGAGTTTATATTCTAGTTGAGATAAGGTACATCTGTGGACCTAGGTACAAATCATGAATTAAAGGGTGCTGCAGAAGTAGTAAATATTACTGGAATGCCTTTTATGAGTTAAATGCTATTCCAGGAACGAGAAGATACCAAGATGATGAAAACATATCCTTGCACCTACTGTGGTTAAGTCACGTTGATCTTATTTTAGTTCCCGGAATGTGCCGAGCAGTTATAATCTAATAAGCTTAGAGTGCAATGAAAACATTCTGTGGTAAAGGCTGAAAAGAGTAAATAAGATCTAATAAGGCATTGGAGTTGGACAAACGAGAGTTAATAAAGAATCTTATCTGTCACAGTACATGAATACGTACTTGCTTTTTAATGTTTATTTATTTACTTTGAGAGAAAGTGAGCAAGCGAATGGGGGAGGGACAGAGAGAGAGAGAGAGAGAAAGAATCACAAGTAGGCTCAGCACTGTCGGCGAGGAGCCTGATGCGGATCCAACTCACAAACTGTGAGATCATGACCTGGGCCAAAATCACCAATTGAACATTGAACCGACAGAGCCACCCCAGCGCCCCATGAATCTACATTTTGATGTCAGACATATGTGGGCTAGAACATCAACCTGCTGTCTACAGACTGTGTGATCTTGGATAGGTCACTTGTCCTGTCTGAACCTGACTCTCCCCGCACTAGTCAGCGTTCTGCAGAGAAACAGAGCATCTATATAGGGTGTTCCTATATTCTTATAGGAATATATAACATGTATATGTGGTTTGGAGGCCGAGAAGCCCCACGGTCTGCTGTGTGCAAGCTGGAGCTAGGGAAGCCAGGGGTATATTTCAGTCCTGGTTCTGAAGGCCTGAGAGCCAGGGGAGCTGGTGCTGTAATTTTGGATCAGAGGTGTGACAACCAGGAGCACAGATGTCTGAGGGCAGGAGAATGTAGATGTCCCAGCTCAAGAGAGTGGATTTGCATGTCCTCTACCTGGTTTTGTTGTGACCCTCAACAGATTAGGTGATGTCCACCTGCATTGGCGAGAGCAACTTTCTTTACTAATTTTCTGATTCAAATGGTAATCTCATTCAGGAACACCCTCATAGACACACCCAGAAATAGTACTTACTATTTATATGGGCATCCCTTAGCCCAGTCACTTGTCAAAATTAGCCATCAGAGTACCTTCAGATTCTGGAGATGGAGAAGAGGAAGCAGATGAGAGACATTCTCTTGCAGGTAGAATATAGAAAACTTAACAATCAGAGGTGGGGAATGAGGGGAAGGGAGGAGTGAATGATGCCAAGTCTTCGGGTATGGATGAATGGAAGAATGGTGAGGTCATTCATTGAGCCAAGGAGCACCAAGTGAGAAAATAGGTGATAATGGCAAGCAGAAAGCTGGAAAGTTAGAACTTTGGAAAGTCATTGGGGCTGGGAATATATTTTGTGGAACATACATAGAGTGGGTGTTTACTCTTCTTTTTTTTTACTTAATGCTATATTTTGAGAGAGAGAGAGAGAGAGAGACAGAAACTGAATCTGCAGGAGGCCCCAGGCTCTGAGCTGTCAGCATAGAGCCGGACGTGGGCTCAAACTTGTGATCTGCAAGATCATTACCTGAGCCGAAGTCGGATGCCTGGCCGAGCCACCCAGGCACCCCTAGAATGGCTGTTCTTTTGTGTTTGTTTGTTTTGTTTATTTTTGAGAGAGAAAGAGCACAAGTGGGGGAGGGGCAGGGGGGCAGAAGATCCCAAACATGCTCTGCACTGACAGCAGTGAGTCCGATGCGGGGACTTGAACTCAGGAACCATGAGATCATGACCTGAGCCGATGTTGAATGCTCAACTGACTGAGCCACCCGGGCGCCCTGAGTGGATGTTTATTCTTAAGATGGTAGGGGACTGTGTGTGTCTTACCTTTCCTCCTTAGCTTTATGAGAACTTTGAGTAATAAGAAATAAGAAAATCAAGGGCATATGCACTACTTTCAGAATCAGCTCAAAGGACAGAACAGCATAGTGTTTTATTTCCCCTGGCCCCTGATTACCCTAAACACGGTCACCACACGTAAGAAAAATAGTGAACTAGATGATACACAGAAGGAGGGCAGAGGTATAGAGTGTCAGCCTTAAGTTCCTACGATCGGCTGTTAGTGGTTTTAAGCTGGGAGAGTCCAGAATGCATCTATGTGGTTCATTGCTCCATATCCGTTCTCTTGCACAAGCTCAGTACGTAGCAAGGGCTCAATAAATATCTGTGGGATGCATGGCTATTGAGGCTATCAGTCCTGATGATTTTATCTTGGAAATATCAGTTTGTTGTCTTCCCATAGCCATTGCCCAAGTTCCAGAAAATAATGAAAATTATTTCTCATCTGATCTCTGGGGAGTCAGACAGGCCTGGGGTTCTGGCCCTGATTCAATCACACACAGTACAGTCCCTTGACTTGATGGAACCGTTTTTGGTGTATCTCCTTCCATCTGAAACAAATATTAAACATTTCTCCACTAATGAAAATGTGGCCTCGGAGTCACTATGAATTTGGTAAAATCCATGATCGATGCTGATACTCTTGGAAGAATGCTACTTCCACATTAATGTTTCCATGATACAATTGATGGAGAAGAGAGAGCGGCTTTTGAAATTTCTCAATAAAGGAGAATATAAGTGGCTCCTAGTCCTTGATCAATTGTTGAGAGAATGTGGCAAATAAAGGGAAACATGGAAGTCGCTCAGTCACCGGAATGAGGTCCTTTGGATTCTTGGCAGTAAGACAACACTGATATTTTTGGTCCTGGTGCAAATGGACCTTAGATGTGGGTTTAGAGCTCAGGCAAGTAATTTATCGACAGTCGGGGAGCCGCCATCTTAGAGAGCTTCTAGGAAGACAGATCCGCCTTATTCATAGATGTATCCCCAGCCCCTAGTACTGTGCCTGGTAGAGGCTGCCTAAATGAGACAGGGCGGGGGTGCTCCTCCATATTTACTGATGAACTCAGAGTAGGACGCTTGGTCACTTTGCCACTTCTATGACCTTAGGGAAAATCCTTTCTGTTCTTGGGACATCCATGAACCCATCAAGAAAATGACTATCAGTACTCTTTGTGTTCTCAGGTTCTGCAGTTTGTATTACTAGGTGTGGTTCTTGACAGTGAATCCGCAGATAGTCTGCCTGATTTGAATCAACTCACATGACAGAACAAGGCAGAAGAGCAGACTCCATCGGGCTGACAGCACATAGGTGACCCTGGCTTCGTCTTTGTGCCTTAAAAAATCATCTTCTCTGTGACCAGACTGTTGGATGCTTGTGGGGCCGTATTAAATGACTGTCCTCTGAGCAGGATAAAGACATGCCCTTCTGCAAACCCTTATTACCACCCAGATTCTTCGACTACAAGCCAGGCCGTCATTTATTCATGAGGTCATGGCATCAAGACATTCCACCAGTGAAGTGTTCTGTCCGTGACATAAAGCTTGTTCCAAGTGATAATTAGAATAGAGGCTCTTAATAGTGGAACCATTCAGTGTCGGCCTCAGGGGGCTACTAACTCATGTTGGAAATTCTCTCGGCTGCTTTTAATCAAGAACGAAGCTACAGAGACCTTTTTTTTTTTTTTAAGTTGCTACTTTAGTAGGGAAAGAACAGTACAGACGTTGCCACTTTAATATGACCTCCAGCTTCACAAAGCAGCATGGGAACTTTTTTCCCAGTGGTGCAGAGCAGGCATCCCAAAGCAATTTATTAGAATGGGCTTGTGTATCTTGAAGCCTTATCTAATTGGTGTTCAAACCTGTTGCTTTCTCTTCTCCTTTTCCCTTATCTCTAAGGGCTCTCAGCAGAGAGGAGAGAGCGTCCATTAATCACTCTTTCCCTCGTGCACGTGCTTATGCGAAGACACGCGCTTCTTCCATCCCATCCCGCCCCAGTCCTTTGCACATGCTCAGAGCCTTGGAATAGAATTGTGTTAGATCTGGAAAGGACCGGAAACATCATCTGAACCACCTCCCTCATTTTATAGATGGGGAGGCTGAGACTCAAATAGAGGTTGTACCTGGCAGAGCCACAAGCACTCAAAGCCAACATGATGTTTCTGTACTTCCCCACCATGAGCTCAGGATTTCAAAAGAAGTGCGGAAGATTTTCAGTTCAATTCTGTATACACATTATTCACCAGTTCAATTCCGTATACACATCATTCACCAGTTCAATTCCGTATACACATCATTCACTCTCTTTGCATGTGTACCGTTACGCTGAGCCCTGGAGGTATTTTATAGCGGAACAAACTGATGGAGTGGAGGCAAATGGAGATGTATGGAAATGTGTTGAGTACCAGCAGATTGTTTCTGTAGAGCGCACCAAGTAATTTGGAGATTAAAGTCAGAACAGGTTTGTTCGAATCGAATTATTGGTTTGAGGTGCCTGTTCTGGGTATTCCTGGAGAGAATTTTCATGATGCTTTGAGAAGCTAAAGATTACATTAAAATATTAGCATTGGCATTGTTCTTTCTTCCCTCATTTAGGGAAACTTCAAAAGTACTTCTCATTACAGTAAATGCTATCTTTTCGTTTCAGAAAACATCAAAAAATAAAAGGGCTAAACATAGCTAGGTTTGGGGAGGGTGCAAGGAAATGGAAATATGCAGACATTACTGCTGGCAATTATGAAAAATTTAACAGCGTTTATTGAGAGCTTTAAAAATGCACATATCTTGTTACCCAGTATATTTGACTTTTAGAAATATGCCTAAAGGAATGAATGTATGTTTGTGTGTATTTGATTATACACACACACACACACACACACATTACATGTGTGTGAATGATGACTTCAAGAAATCTTATAGTGCTAAGTTAAAAAAATCAAGGGACAAGACAGCTGTCCTGTGAAATAACACTTTATGTATTTTATATACCCATGTATATACCTGTGTGTATACCATACGTAGCCCAAATATAGGTCTGCCTTGTATTCTACCAGGTGTCCACCTCGAGGTCAGTACCATGTCCCATTAAAATATACACACCCACAAATCCAAGTCTAAAAATAGACAACTGATGTGGGTTTTAAGGATTTCATGAGAAGATGGAGTAGAGTTATTTTATATATCAAACAGCAAAGCCTCCAAATCACTGTCCCTTCAAGCCTTTCTGTCTGGTCAATGTTCAATGTCCTTTGGCGGCTACTTTTCCTCTTTTCTCTCACCCCTTTAGAGGGTCTCCTCCTTTCTGTTGCCAATATATCCTCCTTTTCTTCCTCCTCTACGACCATTCCCACCATGCGGCCTTTGGTTCCCTAGTCACATGTTAGCCAACACAATTTTCTGCAGTGAATGAAATGTTTTATAAACTTCTGTGTCCAGTACGGCAGTCCATAGCCACATGTGGGTACAGAGCACTTGAAGTGTGACTGTTGCAATTGAGAAAATGTTTTGTCTCTCTATCTGTCTATCTTAAAAAAATGTTTATTCATTTTCAGAGAGAGTGTGTATGCGTGTAAGTGCAAGTGGGGGAGGGGCAGAGAGCGAGGGAGAGAATCCTAACCAGACTCTACACTGTCAGCACAGAGCCTGATGCAGGGCTCAATCTCATGAACTGGGGCTTGATCTCACAAACTGTGGGATCATGACCTGAACCAAAATCAAGAGTTGGACGCTTAACCGACTGAGACACCCAGTCCCCCTTGCAATTGAGAAAATGTTCTTTTTTTTAAAATATTTAATTTTAATGTTAGTTAAATTAACCACATATGGCTATTAGGCGATTCAGATGTGGCTAGTGCAACTGAGGAAGTTTATTTTTAATTTTATTTAACTGGAGAGAATTTATTTATGAGAGAGCACAAGCAGAGGAGGGGCAGAGGCAGAGGGAAAGAGAGAGAACCTCAAGTAGGTTCCACACTCAGTAAGGAGCCTAACATGGGGGCTTGATCCCATGACCCTGGGATCATGACCTGAGCCGAAATCAAGAGTTGGACACGCAACCAACAGAGCCACCCAGCTGCGCCATTAATTGCAGAGAATTTAAATTCCCCTTATGTGGTTAATTACAATCATCTTCGGCAACGCAGCTCTAGTCACTTTCTAGGCAGAGCAAGCTAGGTTTCCTCTGGATCTTCAACATCGCTTGGTTGAGTTCAAGAGATTTGAGGGGTGACTCAATGATTTCCTCAACATTCACCTTGAGTAGAAAACACTGGAAAGGGGGGCGCCTGGGTGGCTTAGTCGGTTAAGCGTCTGACTTTCGCTCAGGTCATGATCTCGCGGTTCGTGGGTTCGAGCCCCGCGTCGGGCTCTGTGCTGACTGCCAGCTCAGAGCCTGGAGCCTGTTTCAGTCTGTGACTCCCTCTCTCTCTGACCCTCCCCTGCTCACACTGTCTCTCTCTCTCTCCTAGAAATAAATAAAACATTTAAAAAAAAAGAAAAGAAAAGAAAACACTGGAAAGGGTAGAGGGGGTTGTAAATAAAAATTTTAGTTATTTTCATGGGTATGCACAGGGGAAAACCATATATAAGTGAAGGTAATTGTTATGGTTAATTTGTAGTGGTTGGACAGTGAGGACTTACTTCCTTTTTCTGTTTCTCAAGTGATGTAGAGTGGGCATTTAATACTTTTATATTCAAAAAAGACCTACAATATTAAAACACCTTAAAAATAAGATCTTTTAGAATTTTATTTATTTGCAGAGAGCATGTGTGAGCGAGGTGGGGAGGCAGAGAGAGGGAGGAAGAGAGAGAGAATCTTAGGCAGGCTCCGCGCTGTGAGCACAGAGCCTGATGCAGGACTCGATCCCGCGAACTGTGATATCGTGACCTGAGCTGAAATCAAGAGTCAGACACTGAAGTGACTGAGCCATTCAGGTGCCCCCTCTCGTGTATGATTTAAGAAAAGTAAATTTAAGAGAAGCACCTTCTCCGAGGGTCCTATAACCGGCTCCCAGAGCAGCCTGTCACTTGGCGAATGGGGAAGAGTCCAATGGCGGCCCTTCTGGAGCAGATCCCAGGAACGGCACGTGTACACCTTCTCCCAGCTGCTTCCTCACATCAAATAGCTAACAAGCCAGAGCTCCAAAGCCAACCCAGTTCCCGCTGTCATCATTGATGAAGCCTGTGCACAGATGGAGAAGTAAATAAAAGGGAGAGGGTGGTGAGTTTTCTATATTTGACCCAGTTACTATTTTTGCCAAATGAGAAAAAAGCTTGGGATTTCAGGCATGAAGAAATAGATCGCGAGTTTGTGAGCAAAATCTTGCTGCTCTCTTTTAGCCGTTGCTGGAGGTGTGTTTCCTTCTTGGAATCTGGTCAGAATTTGGCAGAATCCGTAAGAACTCAGAGTTGTGACCTTACAACCCAGCCCAGAGAGGGGGCTGTTGGAGGAACCACGCTGACGGCCTGAAAAAAGCCAGCTAACCTGGACAGCTACAGAGTACATAAGGGGCTGAAACTTTCAGTTTATTATTTAGAATTGTCATTACCCAGCCTCCGCATTTGGATTCCAAAGCTGCTTAAGAAAAGGGGTCTCCTCTGGAAATGGCACACACACTAGAAGGATCAGCGAAGACCTTTGTCCAGTCTTATTTCTGGCTTAGCCACACTGAGGCCAGCCAGATGGCCATGTCTTTGGCAGTATCCTTCCTCTCTTCTCAGTACTTCCTACCCAGAATATAGTGCTGGAAAATTCCTCTGAGACCCACTTCCTCTGTCCCTGGTACAGGAGGACTGTAAGCGTTCATGCTTTGATTCCTTCTAGCATTTTCATGCATTGTTTCTTTCTTAGAGGGTCTAGAAGGCTGAAATGCTTTGTGGGGCTCGGAAGAATGATGGTGGAAAGAGGGAAAATGGTATGGGAATTGGGGCTTTCCTAGGGGCGGGGGGCAGATGGGGTTCTTCCAGGGCCTTTCTACCATCACACAAGCCGACATCTCCCATTGTACTTGCTGGCCGAGTGGCTTTCCAGCGCCTGGTGCCTATGTGAGCAACGCAGGAGGGAGATGAGCTGCTGTACTCTGGGCCCAGTTGTGTAGCAGCAGAAGGTAAACTGCATTTCAGCTTTCGATTTTGTGTTTGTTTTCACTGGGTATTTTTAGTTGGTTGAAGTCTAGGAAGACTTAAAAATGTCTCCTTCCTAAAATAGCTTTAGTTCCCTGAAATTGGAAAACTAAGATGCTCTCAAGTTGCAAATCGTTGCATTGGCGAATGTAAGATGTTATTTCTGTTAAACAGCCAGAGATTAAGTGAGCAGGAAATAGATCCTCTGGGTCCTGAGGTGTTTGGTGCCTGTGCTCTGCATGATCATACCGCTCTTGAACCGTGCCCATGTTTTCTTCGGGCAGACTTCAAGTGGCTCCGGAGAGGCAAATGTGGTATGCACAACATGGCTACCAATGAGTTCTTAACACCATCCATTTAACAAAGGGCTAGCTCCTCTCTCATACAGATTTGCCTTGAGGATATTACTTGTAGCAAACCCACACTGGGCCAGACAGCTCTCGGTCTGATGAGGCCAAGGTCATAGATTTAATCCCAAATGGACCACTTAGCTATAGACAGAATAGAAAATTATATTTTTGTGTTTCTGGATTGAAGCTCTCCCATTACCTTCCAAGATGTAGTGCAGTGTGCTCATAAGTAGGACTGTGACTTGGTGTCCAGCCTGACTGAAGGTCTGTAAGAGCCTTTTCTGGTGGAGACACAGGCATGAGTATTCAGAATCCTAGGCCTCAGTAGAAGGACCATATTAGGAAGACAGTAGAGCCAGGAGACCAGAGATAAACCCCAGAGTAGCACAGATGTTTGCAGCTACGTATCCAGGGCCTCAAGTAGGAGGTGGCTCGCTGGGCAGATGGAGTATGGTAGTTAGAGAGCAGCGGGTCAAGGAACGGTGAGCTTATGCGGAGGAACCACCAAACCACCAAAGTTGCATGAGGAAAGTCTGGGAAAACTTGCTGTGCCTTTGGAATATTTCTTTATCTCTCCCCACCCCAGCTTTATTTATTTATTGAGATACAATTTATACATAAGATTGTATAATGTGACAATTTCATATATATATATAGAATATAGAATATATATGAATATATATATATATATATTACAAAATGATTACCACAGTAGGGTCCTTTAACCCATCTATTGCTCCCATTGTTACCATTTTTTTTTGTGGGGTATTAGATCTTTTAGGACCTACTGTCTTAGTACACTTCCAAGTGTAAAATATGGTATCGTTAACTGTAGTCACCATGCTCTACATTGAATCCTGGAATATTTTTTATGGTGCTTCAGCACTCTGTTCGTGTCTTTGGATCCCTAGCACCCAGATATTATATAGGCTTAATGGATGTGTGTTGGGTGACTGAATGAATGGTTGAGTGCATGGGAGAAGGGAGAAACGTGGAAGAAAAACAAAGTGATAATGTGTGGATTCTTCAAGAATGAGTAAATGATTAATAGGAAGAACATGCCGTGTCCTGGAGAGAGGGAAATGTTACACTTGTGGCCAACGGAGATCCCCAGAGACCGCTGCTGTGGAAATGGATCCCCGAGGTGTCAGGTTACCAGAAATTCCAAGTGACTTCCCGGAAAGTGATGAACTACCAGAATCTAAATCTTTTGATTCACAGTGAGTTGACGGACACCTTGAAAAATTTCGGAAACACTCACTGGTCCTTCACGAAGGAATAACTGTTGTGGTTGTATTTGCTTATCTCTGCTCTTTATCCCCATTTCATCTCTCGTGGTATAATGTCATGCTTAAGAGCCCATGGTGACAGTCAGACAGAAGTAGTTTTGACTTCTGGCCCTATCAGCATTGTGCATCCAGGCCGTTTCATTTTTCATGCAATTCAAAATGCTAAAAAGTTCTCTTTCTATACTGAGCCCAAACCTATCTGCCTGTGATGACCTCCCAGTAGATCTACCAAGTTTTGCCTCGTGGAGCCTCCCAGAATAAGTTTAACGGATTCTACTGTATCTGATACCTTATGACAAGCCTGGATCAGTATATTTTTTTAAATTTATTTTTATTTAAGAAAAAATTTTTAAAGGTTTATTTACTTTGAGGAGAGAGACAGCATGAGTGGGGAAGGGACGGAGAGAGAGAGTGGGAGAGAGAATCCCAAGCAGGCTCCACACTATCAGTGCAGAGCCCAGTGTGTGGTTTGAACTCACAAACGGTGAGATCATGACCTGAGCCAAAGTCACACACTCAACCGACTGAGCCACCCAGGTGCCCTAAATTTTTATTTATTTTTTATTTCTATTTTTTTATTTTTGAGAGAGAGCTCAAGCCTGGATAAATTTAAAAAGAATTCTCCTGTCATTCTGAAATTAGCTCTTTTCATCAAATTCCCAGATGTTTCAGCTATTCCTCAGAGGATGTTGCTTCCCCACACGTTTGGTTCTGTGGAAGTAGGTGTCGAACCAGACTTCAGGGTGCAAGCCGCTCATTATGGATCACCGCTTGTGAAAGGACTGGGGAGGGGTCCGATTGTGGGGAGGAAGAAGGTGAATTGCAATTCAGGCTCACCAGAATCTCAGCTAATGAGGCAGGCTCACATGGCCGGGCATTGTGTCCCACCTCCCTCCGTCTCCAGGGGTGGGGAGTGTCACCTCGGGTGAGGCAATTTTCTACACTTGAGCCTGTCTGCTGACTGCACTGCTCACAGGCAGCACAGCCCTCCTTGGAAAGGGGCATGGGCTGGCACATTCCCTTATCTACCATGGTCTACCTGTTGTGTCATGTTGATTCACTTTTTTTTTTTACCTTTATTTTATTTTTATTTTTATTAATTTTTAAAATATAATCTATTGTCAGGTTAGCTAACATACACTTTATACAGTGTGCTCTTGGCTTCGACAGTAGATTCCCACAATTTATCACGTATGTACAATACCCTGTGCTCATCGCAACAAGTGCCCTCCTCAGTGCCTGTCACCCATTTCCCCCTCTCCCCTGCCCCCTCACCATCAACCCTCAGTTTGTTCTCTCTTTGAAACCATTTTCCCCTTTCCCTTCCCCCATGGTCTTCTTATGTTAAGTTTCTCAAGTTCCACAAATGAGTGAAAACATATGATATCTGTCTTTCTCTCACTGACTTATTTCACTCAGCATAACACCCTCCGGTTCTATCCACATTGTTGCAAATGGTCAGATTTCATTCTTTCTCATTGCCAAGTAGTATTCCATCGTATAGGTAAACCACATCTTCTTGATCCATTCGTCCGTTGATGGACACTTAGGCTCTTTCCATGATTTGGCTGTTGTTGAGAGTGCTGCTATGAACTTTGGGGTCCATGTGCCCCTGTGCATCAGCACTCCTGTATCCCTTGGGTAAATTCCTAGTAGTGCTATTGCTGGGTCGTAGGGCAGTTCTATTTTTAATTTTTTGAGGAGCCTCCACACTCTCTTCCAGAGGGGCTGCACCAGTGTGCATTCCCACCGACAGTGCAAGAGAGTTCCTGTTTCCCCACACCCTCGCCAGCATCTGTTGTTTCCTGAGTTGTTAATTCTGGCCACTCTCACTGGTGTGAGGTGGTATCTCATTGTGGTTTTGATTTGTATTTCTCTGATTATGAGCAATGTTGAGCACCTTTTCATGTGTCTGTTGGATATCTGGATGTCTTCTTTGGAAAAGCATCTGTTTGTCTATAGCCATACCGCCCTGAAACGTGCCCGATCTCGTCTGATCTCGGAAGCTAAGCAGGGTTGGGCCTGGTTAATACTTGGATGGGAAAAGCGTCTGTTCATGTCTTCTGCCTATTTCTTCACTGGATTATTTGTTTTGGGGGTGTTAAGTTTGGTAATCTTTATAAATTTTAGATACTAGCCCTTTATCTTACATGTCATTTGCAACTATCTTCTCCCATTCCATTGATTGCATTATAGTTTTGTTGATCGTTTCCTTTGCAGTGCAAAAGCTTTTTATCTCAGTGAGGTCCCAATAGTTCATTTTTGCTTTTATTTCCCTTGCTTTCAGAGATGTGTCAAGTAAGAAATTGCTGTGGTTGAGGTTAATGAGGTTTTTGCCTACTTTCTCCTCTAGTATTTTGATGGCTTCCTGTCTTACACTTAAGTCTTTCATCCGTTTTGAGTCTATTTTTGTGTGTGGTGTAAGAAAGTGGTCCAGGTTCATTCTTCTGCATGTTGCTGTCCAGTTCTCCCAGCACCATTTGCTAAAGAGACTATCTTTTTTCCATTGGATACTCTTTCCTGCTTTGTCAAAGATTAGTTGGCCATACATTGGTGGGTCAACTTTTGGGTTCTCTCTTCTGTTCCATTGGTCTATGTGTCTATTTTTGTGCCAATATCATACTGCCTTGATGATTACAGCTTTGTAGTAGAGGCTAACATCTGGGATTGTGATGCCTCCTGCTTTGGTTTTCTATTTCAACATTACTTTGGCTATTCGGGGTCTTTTGTGGTTCCATACAAAGTTTAGGATTGTTTGT
The DNA here is from genome assembly GCF_003009895.1 of Hyaena hyaena. Classification (NCBI taxonomy): domain Eukaryota; kingdom Metazoa; phylum Chordata; class Mammalia; order Carnivora; family Hyaenidae; genus Hyaena; species Hyaena hyaena. The sequence goes on from NW_024081486.1 coordinate 788,040, forward strand.
TCTAGCTTTGAGAAGAATGCTGGTGCAGTTTTTATTGGGATTGCGTGGAATGTGTAGATTGCTTGGGGGTAGAACTGACATTATAACAGTATTTGTTCTTCCAATCCATGAGCATGGAAGGTTTTTCCATTTCTTTGTGTCCTCTTCAATTTGTATCATGTGTTGATTTCCTTCTCCACACAAATTCACCAGCGGCCTTAGCAATTCTAGCATTTCAACCTTAGTCAGTATGGGCCACCGCTTTTTCCATGCTTGTAGGGCCTGTCCTATTAGGGAGTTCATACCATTCCCTGGGGTCCTTGCCAGGGTGTTAAATCCTGTATCTCTGCGGAACATTGACAAACCAGTAGACTCCTCCATATCTAATTTTATGATTCCCCCCTTATCAAGCAACCTCAGAATCTAGTGCCATGTGCTATCACCCGAGCTCCTGTAGTCCATGCTGGCTGGTTCCTGCAGGCTCTATGGGAGGTTAGTCCCTTTCCTCTGCCGGAAGGTGCAACTCCATGCCAGCTAGGTTATGCTACAACGTAGCCCTAATTATAGGACTTGCTGTCAGGAACAAGAGAGGGGGAATCCTAAGGGGTGCACCTGTTGTCTTTTGGGTAGAGACTTTTGAGTCATCTTCTCACAGTCGTATGGAGGACTTACTAGATGGACTGCTTCTGTGGGCTCCCAAAGTTCAGAAGTATCTACCGTTTCCTCCACAAAAGCTTGATACCTCTTGCCCACTAGCGCCTTCCTTTCCGTGGAAAAACCCTTCCGGTTCTGGTGAGGGTTTTAACAACAAGACCACGACTTTGGGCGAGAAGCTCTTTGTGCTTCACCTCTTAGTAGGGAGGGGATCCTCATCGTTGGCCTGGCAGTGTGTGATCCATCTTCCGAGGCCTGTCTCATTACCTGCTTCCTTGGGCCCCTCCTCGCTCCAGCTTCCTCATGCTGGGTTTCTGGGAGCAGATGCTAAGATGGCATTCAGAGCATGGGATGATTTTTGGGAATGGACACCTATGGAAGGAAGCACACTTGAATAGAGGAAGGAGTCTAAGTGCAATGCAGGCCTGACAAAGCCTTTGCCAAACTAGGAAGCAGCTCTGGAGTGCTTCACAGTTGTCCCCTGGCAGGCTGAAATGCCAGACCTTCTTTTACCCCTGACCCCTCATTGGCTTTGCTGTTACCAGATGATGATGGCAGCCTCGGGAAAGGCATTATCCAGGTCACTGTGCTCTCTGCAGGCACTATCTCAGGTGAGGCAGCAGACCTCGAAGGAGCTGACAGTTGGAGGCCATGTGTGGGCACATGTCCTGCGGGTGGGCAGTCAGTCCATCCTCGAAGCAAGATCTGCACAGCATGTTTAATGCCACCTGTCGACTAATTGTATAGCATGGCTCTTATATAGTGTACATTACGCATATTCTTTCTACAAGTGCTTCTTCCACTTTTCTTTAGCCTTCTACTGATGTCTGCTGGTAGCTTGGTGAATGCTGGTAGACTGGAGCATGGCCCTTCCAAAGGGAAGTGCCCGCATAGCACCAGCACACTCCATTTACCAAGCTCAGGTACATTAAATACCTTCTAATTTGGATGATTTGAAGACACCCAATGAGCCAGTTTGGAGCTCTTTGTTGTCCTTCCTTTTCCGTACCCTCAGAATCCTGAATGCAGCAAAGTGTTCTTCCTGACCAGGTGAAACTAGGCCATGATTAGCCTCGCTCAGGGCTCGCAGATCTATAGGCAGCACTGGATCTTGATCTTTAATCTTGAGACCAGGATCTCATGTGCTTTTGAAAGTGCGTAAAGCATGTTACATAATACTCATTTCAGTGTTGGCTCACAGCTGAGATTAAACTTTGACTGATGAATGAACCTTTCATATCTAAAGGCAATAGCTAAGTATTAAAATCCTTGAACTGGCAGCAATATGATAGCGTACATGCTAGGAAAGTATAAGCAGCTTGAAAAACAAGCATTTTTCTGCTAATTTTAACTTTCCTACCCTGTAAGAAGACTCACCAACTCTATGGCTCCATATTTAAGAAATCACAGGAACTGCTAGGCTCTTACTCCGAGTGACTGAGGGTCGAGCAGGAGTGGCAGTGTTCACCATCTTCTTCCCCTTCTTCATTTTCTCACCTAAGGGGTGACTTTTTCCAGCAAGCCACTGTCCGATCATCACCTCACTATCTACATATCCTCTGAATTACTATCATCATTATTCTAGAACATGATCATACCCTTGCCTGAATATTCCCGCCAAGCCTGCTTTCTTCAGGATCCCTCATCTAAACCCCTTCAGAATTCTTCACTCTGACAGCTGCCATCCTTCATTTAAAATTCAGTGATATTATGTTATTTTGGTCTAGTGTGTGCCTCGTCTGCGCTGACTCTCTCAGAAGAGGAAAAATAATATATAAGAAAAAAACCATTCGGGGCTCCTAGTTGGCTCAGTCGGTTAAACATCCGACTTCGGCTCAGGTCATGATCTCACAGTTTGTGGGTTTGAGACCCGCGTCAGGCTCTGTGCTGACAGCTAGCTCCGAGCCTGGAGCCTGCTTCGGATTCTGTATCTCCCCCTCTCTCTGACCCTCCCCTGCTCATGCTGTCTCTATCTCTCTCTCAAAAATAAATAAAAGTATTAAAAAAAAGAAAAAGCCATTCACCAGCAAATCTTATTGCTGCGCTTTCAGAAAATATCCAGAAGGTGAATGTATGTATTCAGTATTTTACACATACGCTCTCTAGACTGGACCACAGCCACAGCCTCCTAACTGGGCTCTCTGGTCACTCTAAGGGTTCATTCTTGCTCCAATAGCAGCCTGAGTGATTCTTTGTTAATGTTAACGGCATCATGTCGCTCTTCTGTGTGGAAGCTTCTAACCACTTCTGATTGTGTTTGGAATAGTACCCATTACTTCTTGCTGTGTCCTGCGAGGCCCATCTGACCTCTTACGCCTCCTCTCTTCTTACTCTCCTTTCTCATTGCCTCGGCCCTGCTGGATGAAATGAGATAAGGCAGATGTTATGGCTTGCGCATGGGACTTTCCCCATAGTCGTGGAAATTTGGCTGAAGCTCAAAACCAGGGGCGGTGAGTATTAAGCAAATTAATACTAATGAAAGCTTACAGTTATTCATCCCTTGGCGTGTGCCAGGCACATCTGAAGTGCTTTCCTGTGGGTTGGCTCATTTCAACCCAGCCCCACGAAGCAGGTACATTTACCATTCTCAGTTTACAGATTAGGAAATCCAGGTACAGAGCTGATAGGGGTCTGGTCTGAAGTCACACAGTGAGGACCAGGGTCAAGAGTGGAACCGGGGAGGTCTTGTTCCGAGTCCACGCCCTTCATAGCCACGTTTCAGCTGCTCTTTACACTGTTAAGGAATCAGCCACCAAACACACTTTTCCAGTACTTGCTAAGAGGTGGCAAGACTGCCCCCCTTGACCTCCCTTTCCTCCATCCAACCAAGTTATGCAGAAGGGTGGGGCTTTTTGAAGATGGGATAGTCTTGGAAAAGAGAGCATTTGTATTAGTGAGGCGCTATCAAGCCGAGTGGTGCATTTTCCTTCCTTCCTCATAGGGGGCCAAAGAATCCTCAAGTTCAAGCCCCATGAGACTGAACTGCTGAAGTGTCCTAGAGAACCAGTTGCACTGAGCTCTTTGATGGCAGGGGTGTGTCTTTTTGGATCTCTCTCTTTGCAGTTCCGGGCACAGTGCCAGGTACAGGGTAGGAACTGGGTACGCAGACTGAGGCACAGCTGCACCGGGGAATGTCTATGTGGAGCACTTCCCTCAGCTGGCTGGGGAACACCCAGGAAATGACACAGCTGGGTTGGGCCTTGAGCCGTTTACAGTCTAGACAGAGAGATGGAAAGCGGAGAGCAGGTGCAAAACAAAACAAAACAAAAAACCCCCAAAAAAACCCCAGAACAAGTAAACAAGAAAGTACAAAAAAACACAGAGAAAAGTCCAGTTGCCAAGTATGAACACTAAAGGAACTCAAGGAGGGCGTAACAAAGGTTGCGGTTATTATTATCTTCATTTAGTAGATGTCAAAACAAGATGCGGAAAGATGACAAAGGCCATGGATTTATGCCCACAGTGTAGTCAGACATACCAGGAAGATTCAGTCGCTTTGGTTTGCTGGATCTCCTCTCCCATTTCCTGTGATGGCCCGTGGGAGGTGGGGGGGGGGAGTAGACATGGGAACCTTATTGTCGGAAAAAGCTTGATAAGGAAACTTGCTGGGGGTAATGACTACTTCTTACAGCCTCTTCCGACCGTGCTCCGTCAGCGCTCATCAGCTCGGTCAGCATTGTCAGGAACACTTGACTAATTGTAGCCCGAGTTCGGGAGGCTGCCAGCGACGGTCCCTGCAGCATGTGGGGAGCGGAGAAAGGGACAAGGATGTGCTTTCAACGAGAACCATGGGCAAGGGGATTAGAGAGGTCTTTTTATAGATAGGCGGTAGTACAGACTGATGAGCCAGGGGTGTCGGACCACAGTATCTGGCTTCAGATTCTGGCTGTGCTTCATAACTGTGATTAACTTATTAATTTGGACATGTGACGTGTTAATTAACTCCTATATGACTCTGTTTTCTCCTCCATAAAGTGGAACTATTCACAGTGCCTACCTACCTCACTGGGTTGTTATAAATGTTAAATAGTGTATGTACAGTGCTTGGTGTGTGGGTAGTGCTTTACAGATATTTGCTGCTATTACTGACTCTTACTGGTATTTTCCACACTGTGGTTTCAACCCATTAATAGGTGAGAAAAACCATTTAGGTAGTCATGATTTGCATATTTCATTGATAAAATAGTATTGGGTGAAAAATATCAGTGCCTTAAGTGTTGTAAATATTGTTTCATGAACCTTGTTTCAGGTGTTTCTGTGTGTGCCTGTGTAATTCATGTATACATGTATCATACACACAGATACACGGGCACAACTGAAAATATATACATAACTGTATATGTAAATATACACATATGCTTATACAAACACAAACCTAGAAACACCTGTTCACATGCACATACACACTTGCACACATATTCACAGATCACAAACATACACATACAGATATGCACACATGCACATATCTACAGATACATATTCATACAGTTATCCATACACATATACAAACATACAATGCATGGATCTATATAAGCATGCTCATATAACCATACTCATATAAACTCGCACACACAACATATGCATGCATTAGTATATATGCACAGACATACATGCTTACATATAAAAATACAAATGAACATACAATGTATACACATAAATATACAAGGATAGCATACAGAACATATGTGTTCACACACATGCTGATGCACACATGCATATACACATTCATACAATGTACACAGATACAAGCACACACTCACATATACCTTCACAATACACACACACACACACACACACAGCATTATTTTGTTGGCATGAGAATCAGGTTCTAGATCTCAAATATGCCTTTGCCTCTGACCCACGTTCAAGACTAGATCTGTCTTTTTTTTTTTTTCAATGTTTCTTTATTTTTGATAGAGACAGAGCATGAGCAGGGGTTGGGGCAGAGAGAGATGGAGACACAGATTCTGAAGCAGGCTCCAAGCTCTGAGCTGTCAGCCCAGATCCTGACGCGGGGCCTGAACTCAGTAACCATGAGACCATAACCTGAGCTGAAGTCAGATGCTTAACTGACTGAACCACCCAGGCGCCCGAGACTAGATCCGTCTTCAGAGCCTAGCACACTTGGTGCCAATGGAGAAAAACATCTGATCACACCAGAAGCATCTTAAAATGATTACTTGCAGATTTCATTACTACTTTGAAACCAGTTACATTCATATTAACCAATTACATTCATATTACCTACCAAAGCGAAGATTTTAAAAGTAGGTTTGACTGGAATTCATTTACAGTTTTGCCTTTGAATCTTTAAAAGGAGAAAGCTACCTCTTTAGCCAAGGAAGGACACTTCATGGAGTTACTGAAATTTGGCCAATTACCACTCTGAAAAGACTGGAGGCAGGGCACCTGGCTGGCTCGGTTGGAAGACCATGCAACTCTTGATCTCAGGGTCCTGAGTTCAGGCGGTACATTGAGTTTATTTAATAAATAAATTAAAAGAAAAAGAGACTTGATATCAGTCATTCTTGTTTAGACCCTTTAGCTTCTGGGAGACGATTGGACTTGGGTTGTATCACCAAAGCTCGACTCCATGGGACAGACTAGTGCTGCCGGGAATCGTTTCGACTCGCTGATCCTGCAATGGCTGATCCCTCCCTAGAATTCAAGGAGAAAGGGAACTTGGGTGAACAGCATATATTACAAAAACGGAAAAACAGAGAAACCCCAAATTAGAAGACCTTTGATATGTATGCAACATGAAGAAGTTTGGAAATAAGTGACTAGAGAAGATGAACTGTACTTGCAAATCTCTTTTTAAAAAATGCATGAATGAGAAGCTCACTATCTTCACGAAATGGGAGGAGGAGAAAGTAGTGCAGGTATCTGAAAGCCAAGAATCCCAGATCCCTCTTCTGTGGTGATGGAAAAGGCTTGGGAGGCTCTAGGGGTCAGTCCACATATGAAGGGTGAAGGAGACGTCATTATAACACTTGAGGATGGAGAATAGCAGGGAGAGAGACGTAGTAGAGACAGGTCGCATGAAAGAAGAATTTAAGATTCTCCTGGTGCATTGCCAACTTCTCTGTCCCCCACAAAGAAGTCATCCGTGTGCTGAGTCTGAAGATACTAAGAGAATAGAAGACAGCCTCTGGTCTCCAAGAGCTCAGGCTCTTACCCTCTTCTTGCTCTGCCACTTCCAAGCTTGTTACCTTAGAGCCTAGATAGAGATCTCCAACTGTCCGGCTAAATTCATGTTCCCTTTCCACTGTCTGGAGTAGTTGCTGGAAAGCGGCTGCCCACCCAGGGACTACATTTCCTAATCTTCCTTATAGTTTGCTGGGCTTGTATGACTAGTTCTCACCAATAGCATTAGATTGAAGAGAGATGTAAAATGCACATGATTCTAGGCCAATCGTGCGTTTTCTGCATCCCATTTGTCCTTTTCACGGGCCTGATGCAGAGGAGCACGGTGATCTGGAAAGCCACACGCTGAAGAAAAAGGAGCCACAAGGTAGACCGGGTTCCTGAGTTGCTGCTTCGAAGAGAGCTCAAGAATGCCCATTTGGGCTATAAACTGAGAGAGAAGTGAAAGTTCTATTGTGTTTCAGCCTGTCACATATGTGAGTCTGTTTTTTCTAGCAGTTATCCTACTCAAATTAATACAAATACCTTACGCGGGATGCATCTTTCTAGATTTATAATTTAAATCAGAAAATCCCCTGAGTTTGGTCATTGTCTCAGTCTCTTTGGGCTGCTGTAACAAAAATATCATAGACTGGGTGGCTTATAAAAAAAGATTAATTTCTCATAGTTCTGGAGGCTGGGAAGTCCAAGATCAAATTGCTGGTGGATTCCACATCTAGCAAGGGCCCACTTCCTGGTTCATAGACGGCTGATTTCTCTCTCTGTCCTCCCATGGTGGAAGGGGAGAGGGAGCTCTTGGTTTCTTTTATGAGAGCACCGATCCCATTTATGATGGCTCCACCCTCCCTACCTAATTATTTCCTGAAGTACGACATTGGGGGTGGGTGTAAACATGAATTTTGAGGGGGCTGTTATGTCTAAGGCAGTCATAGATTCAAAGTAACGTGAGGCTGTCGAAACCCCCCTGTGCTGACTTTGGCCATTAGTCCTTGTGCTCTGCAAGTAGGTTGAAGATTTTTAATAAAGGAGACAAGCAGCTAAATTACTATTGACCTTCAGGTACTTTACTTGCTGCCAAACACATAAAGATTATTTATTTAGTTTAATAACAATTAAAAAACACTAACTCTGCCAGGCGCCACTATAACTGCTTTATACATATTAACTCACTCCATTTTCTCAACAATTCTATGAGCTAGGCTCTATTAATGCCTCCACCTCACATACGAAGAAACAGGTGCCGAGAGATTAAATAATTTGCCCAAGGTCACACAGCTAGTAAAAGGCAGAGTGGGGTGAAGGACCCAGGCAGTCTGGCTCCAGAGCTCACGCTTTCATCCACCCCAGCAGATTGCCTCCATTAACAGAGGAGCTGTGTACTTCTGCCCTCATCATGGAGGGCAGATCTGATTTCTTCCCCCAAACCTTAAAGAGATAGTGGTTGTTCAGGGAGCCCTCAGGACCATGGTTTTGCTTTGAGCAGAAGACAGTCTCCAATCGCCAAACTCTTCCTGAATTAGAAAGTAGATGACTGCCACCTACTGCCTCTGTGATCCCATTTTGAGTGTTCTCGGAGGTTGCCTGTGCGCTCAGGGAGGGAGGCAGCCAGCCCCACATAGCTGCTTTGCTTGTGAGAATTAATAGGATCACAGCACACAGTGGTATGATTGCAAATAGAAATACTGCTCTGTTCAAACAAATCTGTTTCTTGCTTCATGCCAAGAACCACAGTGGGTAAACTCGCATTCAAATTGGCCTTGGAGCATGGAGCATTGCTTCTTCTGTAACAAACCCTTGGCCTTGGCCAGGTCTTGCCAGCCCACACTCCCCGTCAGTGTCCAGCAGGACAGAAACGGACCCTGGCTTCGAGTCGTCAAGGGTCTGCCATGCCTTTGGGTGAGAAGGGTGCGGAGAGGCAGGCACCCCACCACCAGCACGTGCATCACTTGTCATCACTCAGACCATCTCACGTTGGGTTGTGAGTTCTCATCCACTCCATTCCGTACTGCCTACTTAGAAGTTTTTGTGGAGATTCTGTAACTCTTTTCTCAATCACTTTTTATTCCTAAGGATTCAACTCCTCACTGCTTTCCACTAACCCTGTTATTGAGGTGCTCCCTCATTCCTCTGTCTCTCTGACTTTTTACAAAATCTCGAGAACATCATGTTTCTACATGCTCGTATCTCTAGATATAAAATAATGAGAGCTTAGAGAATCAGAGCTGAAAGGGCCCTGAGAGATGATCTTCTACCCTAACTCGTTCATTTTAAAAGTGAGGAGATGAGGGGCCCTTGGGTGGCTTGGTCTGTTAAGCATCCGACTCTTCATCTCAGCTCAGGTCATGATCTCCCGGTTCATGAGTTCGAGCCCCACATCGGGCTCTGCACTGATTGCACGGAACCTGGTTGGATCCTCTATCCCTTTCTTTCAGCCCCTACCCGACTCGTGTCCGTTCTCTCTCCCCCTACCTCTCAAAATAAATAAAACTTAAAAGTAAGGAGGTGAGGTCTGTTGGAGGGATGCAGGGATGTATACCTGGAAATGGAAGGGAGCGAAACACTATTGAGGTTTGACCTATGTCCCCAAGTTAAGGCTATTACACTAAGGAGCCATGTTTTCCTGGACAAATATTGGTGTTCTATGGGGTTGGTCTCTTAAGCAGTGCGCTTGCAGAGTCTGGGCTACTATTCAAAAGGCCATGTGATTAAAAAAATTTTTTTTTTAATCTTTATTTACTCTTGAGAGACAGAGCGTGAGCAGCAGAGGAGCAGAGAGAGAGGGAGACCCAGAATCCGAAGCAGGCTCCAGGCTCTGAGCTGTCAGCACAGAGCCTGACATGGGGCTCAAACTCCTGAACAATGAGATCATGACCTGAGCCCAAGTCAGATGCTCAACTGACTGAGGCACCCAGGTGCCTAAAAAGGCCATGTGATTTTTTTAAAAAATGTTTATGTATTTTTGAGACAGAGACAGAACTCGAGGCAGGAGGGGGGTGGGGAGGGAAAGGGAGACAGGATCTGAAACAGGCTCCAGGTTCTGAGCAGTCAGCACAGAGCCCAATGCAGGGCTCAAACTCACCAACAATGAGATCGTAACCTGAGCTCAAGTCGGACGCTTAACCGACTGAGCCACCCAGGAGCCCCGAAAGGCCACATGATTTAATGAATTTTCTGGGCTGGTAAGCAAAGGTTAAAAGCCAGTGCCAAAAGTTGAAGTAAAAGGGGTGTCTGGGTCTGGGTCGCTCAGTGGGTTAAGCATCTGCCTCTTGGTTTTGGCTCGGGTCATGATCTAAGTTCATGAGTGTGAGTTCGAGCCCTGCAGTGGGTTTTCCTCTCACAGTGCAGAGTCTGCTTGGGATTCTATCTCTCTCCCTCACTCTCTGCCCCTCCCCTACCTGCTTGCTTGCTCGCTCACTCTCTCAAAATAAAGAAACTTAAAAAGTTGAAGTAATCATAGATACAAACACCAAGTCCCCCAGTCTAGGTTAGCTGTTGTGCTCTGTGCTTACATTCTCGATTTTGGGGGGCAAGTAAAGGTTAACTGTCACAGCTGTAGTACCTCACTGTGTAATTTCACGGTAATCTCCCAGGGTTGGTTTTATTATATTACAGATCGGCCAAATGAGGCCCAGATATATTAAAGAACTTGGCAAGGGTCACAAAGCACGTAGTTGCAGATGCTGGATTCACACCGAGCTCTGGCTGTCCAGTGTCCATGTGAAACACTCTGCCACGTGTGGACTCTGTCACCACAGTATGAGATACTTGGGCGCTCCCGGAAGTATGCGTAGATGTCCACTTGCACTGGTCTGAGAGCTCTTTAACCTGTTGGCTGTGGAAGGATCAGTGGTAGCATCCCAGAGCCGTGTCCTGGCTGTGGACCAGGCCTTTACCTGGGCCCCATTTTCGAGCAGAAGGAGTTTGGCTTCCCAGGCCCACTGGCCCCTGGTAACTCCTCACTTGCTCAGGTGGCCAGCTGCCAGGTTGCCCATTGAAGTCGCTCTACAAATGATCGACGCCGTAAACTCTCACTAAAGCACTGGGAAGTTTCGAGACCATACAGTGAAGAAGAGAAATGAGCAATCCGTTTATGCCCTCTGCACACGTTCTTGAGTGAAGCCATGTGTCCTGGTACTTGGAACGCTGGGCAGGATCCAGCGATGATAAGCTAATATTTATAGAGCACTTAGTAGAGTTCAGATGCTGTTGTTTAAAAAAATTCTTTTTTAATCATTATTTTTGAGAGAGAAAGAGAAACCGCAGAAACAGGGAAGGGGCAGAGAGAGAGACAGAGAGAATCGGAAGCGGGCTCCAGGTTCCGAGCTGTCAGCACAGAGCCCAATGCAGGGCTCGAACCCACAACCCGTGAGATCATGACCTGAGCCGAAGTCTGATGCTCAACCGACTGAGCCCCCCAGGCGCCTCAGATGCTGTTGTTTTTTTAAACGTTTATTTATTTGGGGGTGAGGCAGAGAGGGAGATGGGATCTGAGGCAGGCTCTGCACCTACAAGCAGGGAGCCCGGTGTAAGGCTCGAACCCACGAACCGTGAGATCATGACCTGAGCCGAAGTCAGACGCTCAACTGACTGAGCCATCCAGGCGCCCCTGTCAGATGCTGTTTTAAGTGCTTTTATGTGTTCATTAATTCACTTAATCCTCACAGTGCCCTCAGGAGGTTGGTATACTTTTATTATCATCGCTGTCACTATATTATAGGTCTAGAAGCTGAGGGACAGAGAGGTGATGTAACTTGCTCAGGACCACACACCTAGGAAGTGGTGAGGCCAGCCTTGTAAATCCAGGTGGTGTCTCTGGGCCGTGTGCACGTGGTCATCCCGCCATCGGGTCTCAAGGAGACAAAAAGTGGCCAAGGTGGAATCTGCCTGTCTTTTGAAGACAGGCCGCCTGCGTTCTGATTCTAACTGGCCTCGGTGCTTGCCAGGCCACTGGTAAAGACTGGAGTGTGAGGGGCTAAGCTTTATGGCCTATGTATGTGTGTTTGCTTGTCCGCCACCCCTGCCCTGTATGCGTGCTGTCGGGGCTGCCCAGAGCAAGAAGAGCCAACCTCCTCGAATGATAAACTCTGGACCCCTCCCCTTTCTCCTGCAAAACTGCAAATCGAGCCCTTTTGCCCACTCAGTTGATTCTACTTTTGCGAACTCCTTTACGGACCACATCAGCCTTTGGTTGAAATGAGTGAAGACAAGACCAACACTGACCTTGCTGGCTCTTCTCCCTGGAGACAGGTGAGCAAGCAGGTCTATCAGGAGTGTAGTCAGTTCGACTACAGGCATAGTTTGGACTCCCAGCTGGATAACTGGACTGGTAATTGTAGTGAATTGGACCAGGTCCAGGATAACTTGCAGCTACAAAAGTATATGATTCTTTTTTTAAAAAAATATTTATTTATTTTTGAGAGAGCGAGAGAGACTGAGCACAAGCAGGGGAGGGGCAGAAAGAGAGGGAGAGACACAGAATCCAAAGCAGGTTCCAGGCTCTGAGCTTGACCTGGGGCTTGAACTCATGAGCCATGATCATGACCTGAGCTGCAGTTGGATGCTTCAACCGACTGAGCCACCCAGGCACCCCCAAAAGTATATGATTCTGCCCGTGAAGATTGGGAATGCCAAACATTTCTGTGATTTCTGCCAATCACAGGAAAAAAATTGAAGCCCAACCTCAAGGATTTCATAGGCCTGAACCTCACAGTTTCACTGCAAAGGAGAAGCAAGTGGCAAGGAACATGTGCTATTTGTTGCCCTCCATTCTGGAAAATACAAGTGGTTTTAAACATGACACGCATTTTTAGAACCCCCCCAACCTCTTCCTCTAGTTTTAGAAGGCTGATCAGAAATCAATCGATCAACATATCAACCAATAATAAATACATGAATAGCTAGCTAACAGTGGTTTCTGCTTAAATTAGGTCCGTCTGTTTCCATGGCATCCAGTCTGTTAGCACCAATATTCTTGCCAAGATCTGCGCTTCGCCTTTAGGATGGCGACATTTGCTTTAAGGTTTATAGGACGTATCTTAGGTCAATGGAGCTCATTATACTCAAGGAAAGAGAGGATTTGTGGAGGCCAGCGTGTGATGCTCTAATTGATTCCTGGCATCAGTGTGTGGTGCTAGCTTTCACGTGACTCTGGGCAAGTGGGATTGGATAGAATTACTGATGATCTATTTATGGCAAATGCTTGGCCTCTAGCTACCTTGTTCTGCAGCAACCGCTGCAGGTAACATTCCTAGACTGACTCCAGTGAAAGGAGACCCCAGGGAAATCATCCCAGTGCAGAGAATGCAGAAGCAGCCGCGGTTTGAACAATGTGTACATCTTAATTTTGCACTTCAGTAGGCTTAACTGTAAGGCTCAAGAGAACGTTTTCCTGTTATCAGTGGGCCCACCCCAAATTTATTTCTTCACGCAAGTAGACAGACAAACAGGTAAACTATACAAAGAGTGCCTTTGTAGGCCTTCCTCTGAGTGGAAGAAAATATAGTTAAACTCTTGTGCCATTTCCAAGGAAGAGAGCGGAAAGGCACGTGTGGGCTTCACTGTTAAAGTACACATGACTGGAATAACATAATAAGTAAGTGGAATGGCTTTTGTTTTTTTCTGGACATACCACTTAAAAGTAATACTCCGTTTAGGAAATAGAGTGTACTCCTGATTCTCAAAGTTTATCCATATTGTTTTTTTTTTTTTATCAGGGGACATCTTCTCTTAAAGCTTATGTCTTCAGTTTCTTACCCTTAGCTTCATTGTCTTTAAATGGAAAAGGCTACATTAGAATACAGGTTCTTAGTCTGGATGCCATGGATTTGGGCTGCATGGGGGGTAGCTAAGCCCTAGGAAAGTGTATGCAAAATTTGTGTGTGTGTGTGTAAATACGTGTGTGCAGTGTTCTGAGGAAAGAGTGTGTGGCTTTCATTAGAGTCTTAGATGTTCATATAAACCCCAGAAAATGAACCATTTCGGAGTTAAATGATTTCTAAGTTCCTGTAGAACTCTGAAGCTGGAAGAAATTTGCTAAGCAGATTAATTACAGCTCTTCCGCGGTTGATAGGAAATGCAACAGGTGGCCCAGTGAAGGCTCTGTCATATGTACGGTAGTCAAGCATAACTGAAAATCTATGTAATGAGATCATCTAATATATGATTTAAAGTAGTAAGTACCAATAATTTGCAGTCCCCTGTAATTTTAAGCCACGTTAGTAATATTAAAAGATTTCCTCAAACCCACTTTATTTTCAGTGTTCTTTATTATCATGCCAACTGCCTACTTCTTTTTTTTTTTTTTTTCTCGCACATCCACGGATATCCCATGGCCTTTCAAAGTAAGCTAACCAAATACAGAATAAACATGTGAGGGAGACAAGATGAGAATGAAGCCGACTATGATTGCAACTAGGTCAAATCTATTAATATGTGATATTTATGTCTCTGCATGGTTGAAGCTGCAAATCCCTTTGCATAAGATTTCCTCTTGCTTTGATCGAAAATTTCTCACTCAAGATACTTCAAAACAATCATTTTAATTTTTGCCACCTCTGAAAATTTAATTTTTAAATGGTGCACAATGCTATTGTGCTGAAATAGATGTCATTGGATTACATCACTTCACATGATGTGAAAAACTCCGTCTCTCTAGAGTGAATTTCACTGCCGCATATCAGAAATGTGCCTGTGAACTTGGGAGGGGGTTTAGAGGACAGAGCTAATGAGGACAAGGTCACAGGTTCAGTCTCTGTAAAAGTATTAACTCAGTTATGTTCTCTGGCCATGGCCAACTGCAGCCAGAAGACACTTGGGGTCAGGATAATCCAGGAAAGAGAGGAGATGACTCAATGTAAACCCATTTTCCGTGACTAGAGAGCCAGTTCAAAGAGCACCCATTTCAGAATCTCCCAATGTCAGTGTTGGAAAGATCCTCAGAACTCTCCTTTTTCTTACCCATCTGATGTGCACTAACCTTGTCAAAGGGTTGGCCTGTCTCCTCTTGAATACCTCTAGTAACAGAGAGCTCATTGCCTTTCAGTGCCACTCAGTCTTGGAACAGCTCTGATAAATTCTTTCTTAGGTGAATTACAACTGTCCTTCTGTACACTGGTCTGAGGCTTTCCCTGTGGGATCCACTAAATACTCCAAGCCCACCCTTTACAAGTTGGGAAGTGGCCAAAAGGTTGAAGTAGTGGCTTCTGGTTTTACTCCACATTGCCATCCTTATTGGCATATGTCAGCAGAGAGAATCCTTGCTTAGAGAAGCAGGCATTTAAGCAGAGGTCTTGATTCCTTTATAGAAAGGATTTGGTGTATAACATGTGGGAAGGGAGTCTAAATGTTTACCCTTCCAGGTCTTGAGGCCAATTTCACATATAGCACACAGCTGGGTAATACAAACTGGACCACTAAGGAGCTCTCCATCACCCCTCAGCCTTCTGGCTGGGGATTTGGGACACTAACGGATGGTCCGTGCCAATCTGTCCTTGCTTCTCTAGAGAGCCTAGTGGGGAGAACTTTGAATGTAAGATTGACACTTAATCCCCCCAGACGACATACCCTCATTCATTCATCCAAAAAAGTATTTACTGCGGCCCTTCGATGTCCTAGGGGTTAGGGATACAATGTTGAACAAAACAGAGCCAACTGGGAGAGATAGACATTAAATAAATAATCACACAAAGTAATGTGTAAGTCCAAACCATGAATAGTGAGAGAAAGGAAAATTACAGATTGTTTTAAGAGACTATAACAGGTCTGACTTAGTTGAGTGATTCAAGGGAGGCTTGCCTGACAATTGAGTTAACATGCAAAGGATGAATAGGAATTAACAGTAAAAGGTGCCAAGAGTGGGGAACAGTCTACACAGAGGCAATAGCCTCCTCAGACAGAGAAACTGAACCCTCATACATTGCTGGTGAGGATGTAAAAATGGCACAATCCCTTTGGAATCCGTTCATTCATTTCTTAATCTGTGACTCTGCAATCCCACTCCTGGAAATCTGCCAAAGATGAATGAAAATGGGCCCACAAACACATGCATTCGCGTGTCTACCCCACTTTATTCCTAATGTCTCAAGATTAAAAATAATCCACACAACTATTAATACATATATAATGCAAAAATGTGGCATACTTATACAGTGGAATATTTTCAATTAAAAGGCAAGAACTTCTGGTATATGAAACAACATAGCAGAACCTGGAAAACTTTGTGAAAAGTGGAAGAATCTAGGCACCAAAGCATCCCTACATTTTGTATGATTCTCTTTATTGAAATGCCATTAAAAGGCGTATTTATTATAGAGACCTGAAACAAATCAGTGGTTGCCTAGGGCTTGGGGTAGAAGCATGGATTAACTGTAAAAGGATATGAACAAACCATTTGCGGTGATGGAATGTTCTAAAACTAGATTGTGGTTGCAAAACTCTTTAACCTTACAAAAGTCATTTAAGGAAGTTTTTTAAATGTTTGCTTATGTTTGAGAGAGAGAGGCAGAGTGCAAGTGGGAGAGGGGCAGAGAGAGAAGGAGACACGGAATCTGAAGCAGGCTCCAGCTCTGAGCTGTCAGCACAGAGCCTGACACGGGACTCAAACTCATGGACTGCAAGATCATGACTTGAGCCAAAGTCAGAAGCCAGAGTCAATTGACTGAGACACCCAGGGGCCCCCACAAAAGTAAATTTTTAATCCTTACAATAGATAAATTTTTTATTAGGCAAATTATACCTCAATAGAGGTGTTACAACTAAAACATTTTTATAAAGGCTGACAGAACAGGCGCCTGGGTAGCTCAGTCGGTTAAGCATCTGACTCTTGATATCGGCTCTGGTCATGATCTCACAGTTCATGAGTTCGAGGCCCTTGTCAGGTTGTGTGCTGACTGTGTGGAGCCTGCTGGGGATTCTCTCTTTCTCCTCCTCTCTCTGCCTCTCTATCATGCTTGCTTTCTCTCTCTCTCACAAAAATAAATAAATAAACATTTTTTTTAAAGGCTGACAGAAGCCCAGTCTGGAAAGCATCTTTGTCCAAATAAGCTTGGAGAGACTCTCTGCTGAGAGACACCGAGGCTGACAGGGAGAACTGGAGAAAGGGACCCAGTCAACAGTCTGTGGCCAGATCTTGGAAACCTCTTTATCCTCATAGGTAAAAAATTCTTTACCTTCACCCCCCCCCCCAGAGACACCAGACCAATTGGAGGCATCAAAAGGGCATCCCAACACCCCCTTCCCTTCTCCCACTGAGAACACCTTTCAGCTTGACCTTATGGTAAGCCTTCTGTGCACCCCCCCTCCATCACTCAGCACCAGCAGGAAACACAGGGAGCCCCCATGGCACCAGATAAATGAGGTAGCCCCAAATAACACTGCGAAGTCTCTGAAAACAAACTGCTGTTGGAAACAAGGCCCACAAAATGAGGCTAAGACCTGCATGCTAAACTACAGCATGGTGACTGCCTCCTAAAATAAAAGACCGAAATCACTTGCAGAGTGTCCCAACATAGCGAATGAAATGTCCAAGATAAACTTGAAAACCACCCATCATAACAACCAGCAAATCATAACTCGAACGAGGAAACACAATCCACTGATGCCAACGCTGAGGTGGATCAGATGTTGGAATTTATCTGACAAGGATTTCAAAGCAGCTACCATAAAAATGCTTCTGCAATCAATTACAAATTCTCTTGAAACAAATGGAAAAAAATGAAATCTCAGCAAAAAAAAGAAAAAAATGAAGTCCTATAAAAGAACCAAATGGAAATTGTAGAACTGAAAATTACAACAACCGAAATAAACAGCATGCTGAATGGGTTTAATGGTACACTGGAGAGGACAGAGGTCATAAACTTGAGGACAGAATAACAGAAGCCACCCATTCCGAGCAACAGAGAAAATGGGCTGAAAGGAAACAGAGCCTAAGGGACCTGTGAGGTAATAAAATATTCCAACACTTGTATAATCAGTGCCTCAGAAGGATAGGAGACAGACAGGCTGAAAGAGCATTTGAAGAAATGATTGCTGAAAAGTTCTAATTGGGCAAAAGACACAAACCTACAGACTCCAGAGGCTGCGTGAACCATAAACAGGAAAACCGAAGAGAAATGCTCAAGACATATGCTAATTAAACTTCTGCAAAATAAAGACAAAAAACTCTTGAGAGCAGCCTGAATGAAATGACATATTACCGAAAGGAGGGTGCTGATTCAAAAGTGTATTTCTTGTCTTAAAACACAAAGGCCAGAAAGAAGTGACATGTTTTTCAAGCGCTGAAAGGAAAGAACTGTCAATAAATTCTGTATCAGTTGAAACTGTCCTTCAGGAATGAAGACAAACTAAAACATTTTTAGGCAAAGGAAAACTAAAAGAATTTTTCACTAGCAGGCTTGCCATTAAATATTGACTAAAGGAAATTCTTCAAACAGGTGATGATAAAAGAAAAAATTTTGAAGCATTAGGGAGGAAGAAGGAACAATGGAGTGAGCAGATATATGGGTACTTACAATAGACTATCCATTGTCTCATGAGTTTTAGAAACCATATTTGATGATTAACACATATAACACTATATAATACCATAGACAACGATATTTAAAAGTGAGGAAGGTACTTGTCTTCTCCTCTAGGATTTTGATAGTTTCCTATCTTACATTTAGGTCTTTTATCCATTTTGAATTTGTTTTTGTGTATGATGTAAGAAAGTGGTCCAGTTTCATTCTTATGCATGTCACTGTCCAGTTTTCCCAGCACCAGTTTTTAATGTTTGTTTACTTTTGAGAGAGCACGAGTGGGGTAGGGGCAGAGAGAGGGGGACACAGAGAATGCCAAGCAGGGTCCACGCTGTCAGCGCAAAGCCTGACATGGGGTTTGAACTCATGAACTGTGAGATCATGACCTGAGTCAAAGTTGGATGCTCAACCAAGTGAGCTGCCCAGGCACCCCCGACACTATTTTTTGAGGAGACTGTCTCTGTCATTGGATATTCTTTGCTGCTTTGTTGAACATTAGTTGGCCATATGGTTGTTCCACTGATCTATAATCCATCTGTTTTTGTGCCAGTACCATACTGTTTTGATCACTAACACTACAGCTTTGTGATATAACTTGCGGTCAGAACTATGATGCCTCCAGCTTTGGTTTTCTTTTTCAACATTACTTTGGCAATTTGGGGTTTTTTGTGGTTCCATACAAATTTTAGAATTGTTTGTTCTAGTTCTGTGAAAAATGCTGCTGTTCTTTTGATAGGGATTGCATTGAATGTGTAGATTGCCTTGAGTCGTATAGACATTTTAACAATATTTGTCCTTCCAATCCAGGAGCATGGAATGTTGTTGCATTTCTTTGTGTTGTCTTTAATTTCTTTCATAAGCTTTTTGTAGTTTTCAGTATACAGATCTTTTACCTCTTTGGTTAGGTTTATTCCTAGGTATCTATGTTTTTGATGCAATGGTAAATGGGATCAATTCTTTGATTTTTCTTTCTACTGCTTCACTGTTGGTGTGGAGAAATGCAACCGATTTCTGTATGTTGATTTTATGTCCTTGTGACTTTGCTGAATTCACGTATCACTTCTAGAAGTATTTTGGTGGAGTCTTTTCGGGTTTTCCACATAGGGTACCATGTCATATGCAAAGAATGAAAGTTTGACTTCCTCCTTACCAATTTTCATGCCTTTTATTTCTTTGTGTTGTCTGATTGATGAGGCTAGGATGTCCAGCACTGTGTTAACCAACAATGGTGAGAGTGGGCATCCCTGCTGTGTTCCTGACCTTAGGGAGGAAAGTTCTCAGCTTTTCCTCATTGAGGGTGAGACTAGCTGTGGGTCTTTCATATATGGCCTTCAGGATGTTGAGGTATGTTCCTTCTTTCCCTACTTTCTTTGACTTCAGCTGCAGCAACTTCTTACTAAACATGTCTCCAGAGGCAAAGGAAAAAAATAAAAAAAGCAAAAATGAATTACTGGGACTTCATCAAGATAAAAGGCTTCTAAACAGCAAAGGAAATAATCAACAAAACTAAAGGCAACTGACAGAATGGGAGAAGATATTTGGAAATGACATATTGGATCAAGGGTTTGTATCCAAAATCTGTAAAGAACTTACCAAACTCAGCTCCTGAAAAACAAAGAATCCAGTGAAGAAATGGGCAGAGGACATGAATAGACACTTTTCCAAAGAAGACATCCAGATGGCCAACAGACACATGAAAAGATGCCCAACATCACTCATCATCAAGAAAATACAAATCACCACCACAATGAGATACAACCTCACACCTGTCAGAATGGCTAAAATCATAAACACAAGAAACCACAGGTGTTAGTGAGGAAGCAGAGAAAGGGGAACACTTTCACACCATTGGTGGGAATGCAAACTGGTGCAGCCAGTCTGGAAAACAGTATGGAGGTTCCTCACAAAGTTAAAAATAGAACTACTGTATGACTGAGCAATTGCACTACTAGGTATTTATCCAAAGGATATTGAAAGGCTGATTCAAAGGGGAGCACATGCACCCCGATGTTTATAGCAGCACTATCAACAATAGCCAAATTATGTAAGGAACCCAAATGTCCACTGACTGATGAATGGATAAAGAAGAGATAGTGTATATATACAACAGAATATTACTCAGCAATCAAAAAAATGAAATCTTGCCTTTGCAACAACATGGATGGAACTAGAGTGTATTAGGCTAAGTAAGAGAAATATGTGAAATCAGAGAAGAAGATATTTCAGTCATATGTGGAATTTAAGAAACAAAACATATCAGCATAGTGGAAGGGAAGGAAAAATAAGATAAAAATAGAGAAGGAGGCAAACCATAAGAGATTCTTATATAGAGAGAATAGACAGGGTTGCTTGACAGAAGGTGGATGGGGGATGGGCATTAAGGAGGGCATTTGTTGGGAGGAGCCCTGGGTGTTATAACTAAGTGATGAATCACTAAATTCTACCCCTGAAACCAATACTACATTATATGTTAACCAGATTGAATCTTTAAAAAAATGTGGAGGTTAAGAGACATAAATAGAATTGAGGTTTCCACACTTGAAATGCTAAAAAGCTGATACCAATAAACTGTGTTAAAGCATATATTTATATTATAATACTCCAAGCAACCACTACAAAAATGACTTGAAGAGATAGACTCAAAAACACTGTAAATGGAGCACCTGGCTGGCTCAGTTGGAAGAGTATGTGACTCTTGATCTTGGAGTTGTGCGTTCGAGCCCCACATTCAGTGTAGAGATTACTTAAAAATAAAATCTTTAAAAAATACTGTTTGGGGACCTGGATGGCTCCATTGGTTAGGTGTCCAACTCTTTTTTTTTTTTTTAATTTTTTTAAATGTTTTATTTATTTCTAGGAGAGAGAGAGAGAAAGCAGGGGAGGGTCAGAGAGAGAGGGAGTCACAGACTCTGAAACAGGCTCCAGGCTCTGAGCTGGCAGTCAGCACAGAGCCCGATGCGGGGCTCGAACCCACGAACCACGAGGTCATGACCCAAGCAAAAGCCGGACACTTAACCGACTAAGCCACCCAGGCGCCGCTTAGGTGTCCAACTCTTGATGTTGGCTCAGGTCATGATCTTATGGTTGGTGGGATTGAGCCCCGCATCAGGCTCTACACTGACAGTGTGGAGCCTTCTTGGGGTTCTCTCTCTCCCTCTCTGTGTCCCTCCCTCCACATCTCAAAGTAAGTAAACATTTATAAAAAGTTGTAAATGAATCAAGATGGGACAGTAAAACATGTCTAAGCAACTGCAAGAAGGCAAGAAAAGAGAAACAAGGAATGGGAACCAGAGGAATTAAAAAGAAAACAAATATTAAAAGAACAAATTTAAGTGTTAATATGTCAATAATTACATGAAATATAAATGGTGTAAATATAACAATCCAAATATTTGACAAGTTAATTAAAAAAAAAATATTGACCCAAATATATGCCCCATACAAAAACTTCAATGTTTCTTCTAGTTTCTTGAGTTTGGTACTTAAGTTACTGATTTGAGACCTGGGGTCATTTCTAATATAAGCATTTAGGGCTTTAAATTTTCTTCCCAACAGTATTTTTCAATGATATAAGCAAATTCAATTGCATAATTAAATTGAAAGTAAAAGGATGGAAACTGTGTATATTGTAAATGTTAATTTGAACAAGCAGGTGTGACCATATTGAATGTCTGGTAAGACAGACTTCTGATAAAACATGATTACAAAGAGAGATATCATAGGATTATAAAAAGAGCAATCATGCAGGAAGAGATTACAGTCTTAAATGTGTGTATTCCCCAAATCAGAGTCTCAGAATCCCTGAAGCCAAAGCTGATGGAGTTAAAAGTAGTAATAGGCAAATCTGTAGTTATACCTGGGGACTTTAAAACCTCCCCTCTCAGCAACTGATAGGACTACTGTACAGAAAATCAGTGAAAATATAGAAGGTTTGTGTACTGCTATCAGCGAACACGACAGAATTGGTGTATATAGAAGATTCCACCCAATAAAAACAGAATGACAGAACATTTTTTTGTTCAAGCATCTATGGACCTTTCACTTAGGTGATATTCCATACATATTCTGATCCATAAAATAAACCTCAAGAAATTTAGAAGAATTGAAATTATTTCGTGCATTCTCTGACAATAATGGAACCAAACTGAAAATCAGTTAACACAACATTTCTAAACACCTGGAAATTAAAGTACCATTCTAAACAATCCATTAGTCAAAGAAGTCTCAGTGGAAATAAAAAATGCATCGACCTGAAAGGAAATAAAAATAAACTGTATCAAGATAGGTAGGAAACAGCTAGAGTAGTGTTGAGAAGAAATTTATAGAACCATACACTTAAATTGACAATGAAGACAGGTCTCAAACCAATAACCTAAGTCCCTACCTCAGAAAACTAGAAGTGAAGAGCAAAATTCAGCCAAAGGAAGAAGGGGAAGGAAATGTTAAGATCAGAAATCCATGAAATAGGAGGTGCCTGGGTGGCTTGGTCAGTTAAGTGCCTGACCCTTGATCTCAGGGTCGTGAGCTCAAGCCTCATGTTGGGCTTTGCACTGGGCATGAAACCTACTTTTAAAATCCATGAAATGGAAAATAGGGAAACAGAAAATGAGCAAAGCAAAAAGCTGATTTTGAAATCAATAAAACTGATAAATCCATAGCAAGACTGATGAAAATAAAGGCAAATCATTAATATCAGGAATAAACTAGGGGATATCATTACAGATCCTACCAGCACTCAAAAGATAATAAGGGAATACTAAGAACAACTTTATGGCAATATATTTGAAAACTTAGAAATGGACCAATTCCCTGAAAATCAAAAGTACAGAGACCTAAGGCAAAATAGATAATGGCCCAATAACCGTTACAGAAATGGAGTTCATAACTTAGAAACTCTTGAGGAAAGAATTTCCAAGAGTCATAGAGGAATTCTACTAAACACTTAATTAATACCAATTTTATATGATCCTGTATTTAAAAAAAGGAAAGAAAAGGAGGAAGTACTTCCCAGTATTTTTTTTTTTAACAAGAGACATTTGTTTTGCATAGTTCTGGAGGCTGGAGATCCAAGATCAAGGTGCCAACAGATTTGGTTTTTGGCAAGGGCTTTCTTCCTAGCTTGTAGATGGTGACCTTCTCATTGTGTCTTTACACGGTGGAGAGCGAGCGAGCTCTGGCCTCTTCCTCTTCTTACAAGGGCACTAATATCATCATGATGGCCCCATCGCCATGACTTCATCTAAATCTAACCAGTACCCAATGTTCCTACCTCCACATGCCATCACTTTAGAAGATAGGGCTTCAACATAATGGATTTGGGGAGGAGGGATACAAACTTTCAGTCCATAACCTCCTTTAACAATTTTTCATGGTAACAGAATACAAGGAATCCACCAAAAACTCACGTTTATTTGAAACACTAATTATTCAGTGATTTCACTCCTCTCCGTGTAATTATCGGGCACCTGTTGAGTGCCTTGATGATGGTAGAGCTTCTCAGCACATTTTATGAGGACAATATCATCCTGATTCGAAAACCAAATAAAGACAGTACAAAAAGAAGGAGAAAAAGAAGAAAGAAAATGACAGACCAATATATCCCATGAATTTGGATGCCAAAAATCTCAACAAAATATTAGCAAACTGAATTCAGCAATGTATAAAAAGAGGTTTACACTGTGGCCAAATGGAATTGGTTCCAAGTTTTAAGGCTTGATCGACGCTTGAGGAACAATCAATGTAATCTGCTATATCAAGAAGCTGGAGAAGGATAATCATATGATCATATCAATTTATACATAGAAAGCATTTGTCAAAATGCAGCACTCATCAGTGATACAAACTCTCAGCAAGTTAGGAACAGAGAAGAATTATCTCGAGTTTATAAAGAGCATCACCAATAAACTTAGAGCTAACATACTTAATGGTGAAAGAATGGTTTGCTCTTAACATCAGGAACGAATCAAGGATATCTGCTCTTGCCACGCTTATTCAGCAGAGTACTAACCTTTGCATCAACGCAAGAACAATACAGAAAAGACATACAAAGTAGAAAAGAAACATCTCTTCTGATTTTGAGGTGACATGATTGTATATGTAAAAAATACAAGGACTCTATAAGAAACTTTCAGAAATAATCAGTGAGTTCAGCACGGCTGCAGGCTGTAAGAGCAAAACACAAAAACCAATCACAGTCCTGTACTAATGGCTCACCTGAACCATTTACAGTCACTCCAAATAAAATAACACCTTTAGGAGTGCGTGGACCCAAACATGGACAGGAGCTACACGATGGAGATTACAGAGTACTGATGAAAGAAATAACCAAGTGGAGAAATGTATCACATGGATGGATCGGATGATTCAACATCCTGATACTAAAGATGTTAGATCTCCCCAAATTGATCAATACATTTGATGCAAACTCCAGCAAGGTGGGTTTTTTTTTTTTTTTTTTTTTTTTTTTTGTATGTGTGTGAGGTGAGAGGAAAGGGTACAGATAGAGATAAACTTCTAATTTACATGGAAAGGCACAGGGCCTAGGACAGATAAAACAGTCTTTACAAAGAAGAATAAAGTGGGAAGAATAAATTGCTTTGCCTTGAAAATAAAGCTTACTAAATAACTACAGTAATCAAGATAGTCTGAAGAGTTAGACACATTGGTCAGTGGAATAAAATAAAGAATCCACAAATGACTTTCACAAAATTATGCACACTTGTTTTTAACAATTATCTGAGAATAATTCAATGAAAGGATAGCCTTCCCAATAGACAGTGCTGGAGCAAGTGGATCTCCATAGGCAACCCCCCCAACAAACAAACAAACAAAACAAAACACAAAATACTTCCAGCTAAATCTCATACTCTAATACAAACATTAACCCCAAATGGGTCATAGACTTAAATGTAAAACACAAAAAACTATAAAATTTTTACGAAAATCATAGGAGACAAATACACAAATGTGTATCAGTAAAACTGAGGTCATTTGAATAAGGTCGGTAGATTTTTATCAGTGTCCATATCCTGGTTGTGGTATCATACTATTGTTTGCAAAATGTTGCCATTTGACTAAACTGGGCAAAGGGAGCAAGTGATCTCTCTTTATAGCTTCGTCCGTCTGCACGGGAACCTTCAGTTATCTCAGTAAGAATTTTAATTAAATGTGCTGCCGCAGAAGTGTAGAGAAGAGATGAGGAAATTGGATTTGGGTGATCATGGAGGTCTGTCGGTGAATTAGTCAATGACTGAAAACAAGGTACGGGATAGTTTGTGCAGTATCTTCCCATTTATGATTTAAAAGGATGCATATACACATATTTGTATATCAGTGTTGAAAATTACTAGAAAGAGTCACAGGAAGCTGTTGAAGTAACGGCCTCTAGGAAGTGAGTGGTATGACTCACTTTTCAAAGTAAGCCCTTTTGTGGTACTTGATTTTTTTTTAATGTGCATGTATTTTTTGTGTTAATTTATACTAAAAAATACATAGGGACTAGAATATCTTTAGCAAAATATAAAGTTCACTGTTTAAAGAATGAATTTTTGTATGCAATGCTATCATAATTATGACAAGTAAAAGAATCTATAGGAGAAATCCTATAGGGAGCAAACAAATTTGCTAATTTCATGGGAAGAGGAAGCTTTCATTGAACAATGATTCCCATTGCCCTGAAAACCCTGAACCCCAAGACTGTAGGCCAGGGCCAACTGCAAAGGAAGTTATCACAAGGGAATGTGAGTTGTGATATCAGCTTCGTGGTAATTAAAAAAAAAAAAAAAAAAAAGGTTTCTGAGAGCCCTGTATTTTGATGTCAAACTCTATGGAAGAAATGAATTCTTTGTGCCATTTATCCTGTCTCCCTGATCACATTTTAAATCTGTTCATGAAAACAGCCATATAGAATGTAAAAGTTGATATCCTCCTAATGCTCGGACATAAATATCAACAATATTGACAGCGGTTGGTGTCTAATATTTCCTACAGCCTACCAGCAGGGCAGAGACAACTGATGTTCAGACTGTATAAATCAGCGGGGCCTAATTCTGGGTGCATCAAAACTGGAAGGCTGATCCATTACGCCTAAATGAGGAACAGCTAGGGAACAGGGATGTAGTACAATTAATTGATGTATAAATTCTCTGACACCTTGTGAGCTAAATGTAAGCCTCAGCCACATAGAGGCAAGACCGTGCACAGAGACGGGTCTGTGGAGACAGCAGAGGTGGTGGGTCACACTTACGTTACCTCGGGCCAAAGTGATTTTGAAAATGGATCCAAATGATTTTGAAAATGTTTGTTTTTTGGCAGTGACAAAAGATCTCTGATAAATCACCACTCCACAGCAACATTTTCATCATAAAACCTATATGTTTATCCCCTTATTTTTATTTTTATATCCTGCTTCGTATTTTAGGAAGAAGTTCACAAGTAGCTGTTTAAAACAGATGAAACCGCTTTAAAAACAAATACAGTGGGCTTTTGGCTCCCTCTTCCACAGATCTTAAGGGTTGGAAGGCATGACCTTACAACCACCCCCTGTGCCTTGGTTTTGCCAAATGATCACACTTACATTTAATTAGGCTACCGTGCTCTGCCTAATATCATTTCAGAGACCTTTGCAAATGGAGAGGAAAGCTCCTGGTCTTACTTCCATTCAGCCATGCAACTTTTGGCTTAAGAAGAACGCGTCTAATGAGTTGGATTGTAATTGAAGCTTGTTTCTAAGTTGGCCCCGAGGGTTAAGGTCGAATGGCCAAACCCTACCCTGTTCTGACGTCTGGCTTGCAGAAGAACTGATGGGTCTGGGTGACTGGTGAATGACTTGGGATTATAGATGTTTTCTGACTGAACAAGACTTGGCAACCACATGTTTGATGCTGTCGTCACAACACATTGCCCTCCTCTCCAGCATGTTGGCCAATGTATCCAGACAGCTCGACTTGGAAGAGGTGTAGGCAGCTCAGACTTAACCATCTTCCAAAATGAACTCAGGACTTTCCTTCCAAAAGTTAAGTTTTATGTCTCACCTCTTCTAGTTTTAACTCTAACTTCTTAATCTCCAGTCCTCTGTCCCATCAGTGAACAAGTCCTGTTGAGAATCCCTCCAGATGCGTGTCAACTCTGCCCTTCTTTTCTATTCCCACTGCCATTGCCTTAAGTCGGGCCCATAGCATCACCCACCCAGATGACTTTAACAGATTCCTCTTTTCTCATTCTCACTCTTCTAAGAAATAATGATCTAATATTTCACTCAGAGTTCTTATTGTGCACTAGATATTTTCTAAGAGCTTTGTATTCATTACCTTCTTTAATTCTCACAAACTCTGTATGCTAAGTGCTGTTATCATTGCCATATTACAGATGGAGGAAACGGAGGCAGAGAGCAGTAGAGATAAACTTGGTCAGGTTTACACATGTCCAGGAAGTGCCCCAGTTCATCTGGGGGCAACTATTGGTATTGCAACTGGTATTGCAACTATTCTCATGCTTTAGTGAACATAAAAATCAGGAACGGGGAAGATTATGCTTAACGCAGATTCTCCATCTCCACTTTTTGGTAGCCTTCTGCAACAAGTCTGGCCTTTGTCACTCTGCATGTCTGTTAACACCCCCAATTCTAGTGCAGGTGGTCCGAGGAGTACACTTTAAGAAATACTGGTCCACAGCTTTTAGAGTGAGCTTACTAAAACATGAATCTCATAATTTCATTCTCTGCTTTTTAACCTTTCAATGGCTTCCCATTGCTTTCAGGATGAGCCAAATCTCTCGGTATGGCATACAAAACCCTCTACAAATTGGCTCCTGATAATCTGCCAACTTAATCTTCAGTACCTTCTCCTCCTACCAGACTTGTTATATAATTGCTTAGCTGTTCATTAATTCATTCATTCACCCTGCTGTCACTGACAAAGTGTTTACGGTACTAGTACTATACTAGTATGGAGATATAGCCAAAAAAGAGAGTACATTCTCTCAAGAAACTTAGGCTAGTGGAGGTTCATTTTAAGGGAGCAGGAACAAAACACGGGGCGCCTGGGAGACCCAGTCAAACATCTGACTTTGGTTCAGGTCATGATCTTGGGGTTTACAAGTTCAAGCCCTGTGCTGGGCTCTGTGCTGACAGCTCAGAGTCTGGAGCCTGCTTCAGATTCTGTGTCTCCCTGTTTCTCTGCCCCTCCCCCACAATAATAAAAAAATAAATAAAAATAAATAAAAATTTAAAAAAAGGTGAGGGAGCAGGTACAAAACACAACAAAAGCAAAGGAGAAGGAGCACTTAATTCAGCCTGGGAGTCAAGGAAGGCATCACTGAGGAAGTAACATTTGAGCTGAGACTTTAAGGATCAACTGAAGCTTACCTGGCAGACAGATGGGGGAGAAACATTCCAGGTAGAGATGTGCAGCAAGAAGTACAGAAATACATATTCCAGAGTCCATATGTAGTTTTGTGATTCTAGAGTGAAATTATAAGGGGATGTGACAGAATTATCAGAGTTGAAGCTAGACAGGTAAGCAAGGGCTAGGGACTGATATACTACTGCAATAGGTCAGAATCTACGATGGTCCCCACGATTCCCAGTGTTAATTGGTGTGATTTTCCTCTTCAAATTCCCTAACCACTTGAATGCAGGAGGCTGGACCTATGAACATGATGTGATTTAACTCCAGCTTGTAGGTTACTAATTCGTTGAGGCTGAGTTGATCAAAAGGGGAGATTATATAAAATACCTCAGAGTAAACCTAACCAAATGTACAGAAATCGGTTGCATTCTTACACACCAACAATGAAGCAACAGAAAGAGAAATCAAAAAACTGATCCCATTCACAATTGCACAAAAAACCATAAAATACCTCGGAATAAACCTAACCAAAGATACAAGAGATCTGTATGAAGAAAACTATAGAAAACTTAGGAAGGAAATTGAAGAAGACACAAAGAAATGGAAAAACATTCCATGCTCATGGATCAGAAGAAGAAATATTGTTAAAATGTCATTACTACCCAAAGCAATCTACACATTCAATGCAATTCCAATCAAAATTGCACCAGCATACTTCTCAAAACTAGAACAAACTATCCTAAAATTTGTATGGAACCACAAAAGACCCTGAACAGCCAAAGTAATACTGAAGAAGAAAACCAAAATGGGAGGTATCACCATCTCAGACTTTAGCCTCTACTACAAACCTGTAGTCATCAAGACAGTATGGTATCCGTACAAAAACAGACACATAGACCAATGGAATAGAATGGAGAACTCAGAATTGGACCCACAAATGTATGGCCAACTAATCTTTAACAAAGCAGGAAAGAATATCCAATGGAAAAAAGACAGCCTCTTTAACAGATGGTGCTGGGAGAACTGGACAGCAGCATGCAGAAGAATGAAACTAGATCACTTTCTCACACCATGCACAAAAATAAACTCAAAATGGCTAAAGGACCTGAATGTGAGATAGGAAACCATCAAAACCCTAGAGCAGAAAGCAGGAAACAACCTCCTTGACCTCAACAGCAGCAATTTCTTACTTGACACATCCCCAAAGGCAAGGGAATCAAGAGCAAAAATGAACCATTGGGACCTCATCAAGATTAAAACCTTCTGCATGGCAAAGGAAATAATCCACAAAACTAATAGGCAACTGACGGAATGGGAAAAGATAGTTGCAAATGACGTATCAGATAAAGGGCTAATATCCAAAATCTATAAGGAACTCACCGAACTCCACACCCGAAAAACAATCAATCCAGTGAAGAAATGGGCAGACCAAAATCTATAAGGAACTCACCAAACTCCACACCCGAAAAACAATCCAGTGAAGAAATGGGCAGAAGATATGAACAGACCCTTCTCCAAAGAGAACATCCAGATGGTCAACAGACACATGAAACAGTGCTCAGAGTCCCTCATCATCAGAGAAATGCAGATCAAAACCACTCTGAGATACCACCTCACGCCAGTCAGAGTGGCTAAAATGAACAAATCAGGGGACTCT
Organism: Hyaena hyaena; assembly: GCF_003009895.1. NCBI lineage: Eukaryota > Metazoa > Chordata > Mammalia > Carnivora > Hyaenidae > Hyaena > Hyaena hyaena. The sequence continues at coordinate 818,336 of NW_024081486.1, forward strand.
AGATGCTGGCAAGGATGTGGAGAAACGGGCACCCTCCTACACTGTTGGTGGGAATGTAAACTGGTGCAGCCCCTCTGGAAAACAGGGTGGAGTTTCCTCAAAAAATTAACAATAGAACTCCTCTATGACCTAGCAATAGAACTGCTAGGAATTTACCCAAGGGATACAGGAGTGCTGATGCATAGGGGCACACGTACCCCAATGTTCATTGCAGCACTCTCAACAATAGCCAAAACATGGAAAGAGCCTACGTGTCCATCAACTGATGAATGGATCAAGAAGATGTGATTAATCTATACAATGGAATACCACATGGCAATGAGAAAGAATGAAATCTGGCCATGTGTATCAATGTGGATGGAACTCGAGGGTGTTATGCTGAGCGAAATAAGTCACGCAGAGAAGGACAGATATCATACGTTTGCACTTACAGGTGGATTAGGAGAAACTTAACGGAGGACCATGGGGGGACAAGAAGGGGAAAAATAGTTGGGGAGAGGGAGGGAGGCAAACCATGAGAGACTCTTGAATACTGAGAACAAACTGAGGGCTGATGGAGGTGGGGGAGAGGGGAAGGAGGGTGATGGGCATGGAGGAGAGCACTTGTGGGAATGAGCACTGAGTGTTATATGGAAACCAACTTGACAATAAACTATGAAAGAAAAAAAACCAAAAAAATTAAAAAAAATACAAGGGAATAAAAAGGGAGATTATATTGTGTGGGCCTGACTCAATCAAGTAAGCTCTTAAATAGGGATTAAGAAGTCAGAGACACACCGCCCCCCACTGTCCAGGAAGAAAGAAAAATTGCTGTGAACCGCCTATGGGGAGCATGTGACAAGGAGTTGCAGGTGGTCTTGGGCAGCTAAGAATGGTCTCTGCAAATAGCAACAAAATGGGGCCGTCATTCCTACAAATGCAAGGAAATGAACACCGCTGACAACCTGAATGAACTTGGAGAGAGCCCCCAAGCCTCATATGAAAACTATAACCCTAGCCCACACCTCCGTTTCAGGGTGGCATGACCCTGAGCAGAACACCCAGTTACCCTTTGCCCCAAAACCGTGGGATCACAAATTTGTACTGTTTGAAGGTGCTAAGTTGGTGGGGATTTGTTATTTGACCATAGAAAACTAGCACCTGTTTCGTGCAAAAGAATTTGGGTTTTGTGCACATTTGTTTGAGAAATGCAAAAAGGGGCTGAGCAGAGTAATGCCATTATGTACATGTTAGAAATAGAAATCTGACAGCAATGTAAAGAAAGAGTGGTAGAAACTGAAGGGGGAAATCCAGGGTATTTTTCCATTTTTTTGTTCGACTTTGGACACCGTGTTCAGCAGTGGCCGTGTTCCCTCCGTGTTTCCTCATAGCCCTTGCCTACGTGATCTCAGCTCCTACCAGGCAGCCCCCAGCATGGTTCCAGTTCCCACTGGATGGCTGCAAATTCTGGCCTGTGAAAATAGTAACTACGCTTGCTGTTCTTTAATCCTTGGTGGGCAGGTAGTGGCTAATCTCTTGAGTTACCTTATCATTGCCGTTTCTGCTTCGCAGCAATTTAATCACCTATTCAAGCAGTTCTTTCCTGTAAGCTCCTCGTATTTGAAATATCTGGAGTGGTTTCTGTTTACTGACCAGAGTCTGACGGATCCAGGTGGTAAATTGACAAGTGTGGGTGATTGATTATACGTAAGAGGGAGGAGACAGTGACGGATCTCAGATGACTTACGAGTTTGAGCAACCAGCTGGATGGTAATGCTAGTGAGTTTTCACTGGCGAATTGGATAAAACATTTAAGGAAGAAATGCCACCGATCATACACAAGCCTGTTCAGAAAACAGAAAAGAAGGTTCATTTTATACATTTTTCTAGGAAGCAGCAAAACACTGATACCAAAATCTTGCAAAATGTTGCTGGTAAAGAACTACAAACCAATATACTTTGTGTACATAGATGAAAACTCCTCTGTGAAATAGTAAGTTGAAACCAGCCACGTATAAAAAGAATGAAAGGGAAAAAGTAGGATCATTTCAATAGATATAAGAAGATTTTGGGAAAATCCAACACCTATTCATGATACAAAACGAAACATCAGCAGACCGGAAATGGAAGGGAACTTCCTCCATCTGATAACCCACAGGTCTCATGGCATTTAATGATCAAATACAAATACTTTCCTCTAAATTCAGAGTTAGGAAAGGATACCCAGTCTCACTACTTCTATTCTGCACTGTTCTGGAGATCCTAAGAAGTTCAATAAGGAGAAATCAAAGGACGCATATTGGAAAGGAACTCTTGTCTACTCTTGGTGGGAATGTAAATTGATACGGGGCTACTGTGGAAAACAGAATGGAGGATCGTCAAAGAAAATAAAAATAGAAATACCATCTAATAATTTCATGATTGAGTATTTGCCCAGGAAAAAAGAAAACACCCTAACTGAAAAAGATACATGCACCCCTGTGTTTATTGCAGTATTATTTACAATAGCCAAGACATGGAGGTAACCAAAGGGCCCGTCATAGATGAGTGGATAAAGACAATGTGGTGCATGTACAATGGAATATTACACAGCCATGAAAAGGATGAGATCGTGCCATTTGAGACAACATGGATGGACCTAGAGAGTATTATGCTAATTGAAATAAGTCAGACCGAGAAAGACAAATACCTTATGATTCCACTCATAAATGGAATCTGAAGAAAAGAATAAACAAAAAGCAGAATATATAAATACAGAGAACTGATGGTTTGCCAGAGGGGAGGGAGATGAGGGGTTGGACAAAATGGGAGAAGGGGACAGGGTGATACATTTTATAGAATTTATGTAAGATTATATATACATTCGTTTTATAGAATAAGTCACAGGAATACAGAGCAGAGTATAAGGAGTATAGTCAATGATACTGTAATTGCAATGTAACGGACAAATGGTAGCTTTCTTTGTGGGCAACACAGCCTAATGTATAAACTTCTCAAATCACCAAGTTGAACACCTGAAACGAATGGAACATTGTGTGTCAACTATCCTGAAATTTAAAAAATGGTAACAAAGTACTAAAAGAAATGATATGACAAAATAGTATGTATTTATAGTGGCACAAAACAATCAGAAAAAATTTGAGCAAACAGTTCTGTTTATAATTGCATCAAAAACATAACATGATTTAGGAAAAAAGTAACAGACGTACATGAGATCTCTACATTGAAACGCACAAGAATTGCTGGATAAAGACTTAATATTATTAAGAATAAGATGTTCATTCTCCCCAGATTAATAGCTAGATTCATGCAATAAAATAAAAATCTTGGAAGGCTCTTTTGTAAAGAATTGAGAAGCAGTTTCTAAAATGTAAGTAGGACTAAAAGGATCTAGATAACCAAATTTCCCCCCCCCCCGTCTCTATCAAAGCGTAATTGACAAATAAAAATTAGGGATATTTAAAGTTTAGGACTTGATGTGGTTTTTTTTAATTTATCTTTTAATGTTTATTTATTTTTGAGAGAAAGACAGTGTGAGTCGGGGAGGGTCAGAGAGAGGGAGACCCAGAATCTGAAGCCGGCTCCAGCCCCAAGCTGTCAGCACAGAGCCCACCGGGGGGCTCGAACTCATGAAATGTGAGATCGTGGCCTGAGCCGAAGTCGGACACTTAACCGACTGAGCCACCCAGGGACCCCTGTTTTGTTTTTTTGGGTTTTTAAAAATATTTGTTTATTTTTGAAAGAGAGCACTAGCATCATGGAATGCAGCTATCTCTGAGATACAGATTTTAATTCCTTTGGATAAACAGAAGTAGGATCCCTGGATCATATGGTACTTCTTTTTGTTCATTTCCAGACTACCACTATAAAGTGAATATTGTAATAAAGCCAGTTAAATGAAGTTTTTGGTTTCCCGGTGTCTATAAAAGTTATGTTTACACTCTACTGTCGTCTATTAAGGGTGTAATAGCATGTCTAAAAAAAAAAAAAAAAACAATTACATACCGTAATTAAAAAGTGCTGTATTGCTAAAAAACCTAACCATTATCTGAGCGTTAAGCAAGTCCTAACCACTGGTCACAGATCATCATAACAATATTATAATAATCAAAACGTTTGAAATATTATGACACTTCCCAAAATGTGACACAGAGACGTGAGGTGAGCAAATATTATTTAAAAAAATAGCACCTGGGTACCTGGGTGGCTCAGTTGGTTAAGCATCCAACTCGGTTTCGGCTCTGGTTCTGACCTCATGGTTGTGAAGTTGATCTGGTGGCGTGGAGCCTGTCTTCAGATTCTGTGTCTCCTTCTCTCTCTGCCCCTCCCCTGCTCATTCTCTCTGTCTCTCTCTTGCTCTCTCTCAAAATAAATAAACATTCAAAAGAATTTTTAAAAATAGTGCCAATATACTTGCTAGACACAGGCCTGCCACAAACCTTCAATTTGTAAAAAAAAACGCAGTATATGTGAAGTGCAATAAAACAAGGTATTCCTCTACTGTTTTCTCATGGCTGTACCCAGTTACACTGTCACCAACAATGTACCAGGATCCCCTTTTCTCCCCATCCTCACCAACACTCGTTACCTTTTATCGTTTTCATAATAGACATCCTAACAAGTGTGAGGTGATTTCTCATTGTGGTTTTGATTCACATTTTCCCGATGATTAATCATGTTGAGCAACTTCTCACATACTTGTTGCCCTTTTCAATGTCTTTTGAAAATGTACGCTCAGGTCCCTTGCCCATTTTTAAGTTAGGTTATTTGGAGGTGGAGTTTTTTTTTTCCCTGTTGTGTGAGTTACTTACATATTTTGAATATGAATACCTTGTGCTTGATGTATGGATTTCAGGTATTTTCTTCCAATCTGTGCGTTGTCTCCTCACTCTTCTGAATGTTTCCTTTGCCATGTGGCAGCTTTTTAGTTTGATGCAATCCCAGTTACCTATTTTTGTTGTTGTTGCCAGTATATTGAGATCATATCTAAAACCATCCTTGCCTGCATCAGTGTGAAGGAGCTCTTTCATTTTTTTTTTTTAATAGTTTATTGTCAAGTTGGTTTCCATATAACACCCAGTGTTCATCCCCACAAGTGCCCTCCTCCATGCCCATCACCCCCCTTCCCCTCTCCCCCTTACCCATCAGTCCTCAGTTTATTCTCAGCATTCAAGAGTCTCTCATGGTTTGCCTCCCTCCCTCTCCCCGACTATTTCCCCCCTTCTTCTCCCCCACGGTCCTCTGTTAAGTTCCTCCTAATCCTCCTATACCTGCAAACATATGGTAGCTATCCTTCTCTGCCTGACTTATTAGGAGCTCTTTCTTTATATTTTCTTCCTGTAGGTTTATAGTTTCAGGTCTTATGTTTTAGTTATTAATCCTTTATAAGTTGATTTTGTATATGATGTGAGATATGGGTCTAATTTCATTATTCTTCAAGTGGATATCCAGGTTTCCCCAAGTCACTTATTGAAGAGAGTATCCATTTCTCCTGGTATGTTCTTGCCATCCTTTCTAAGATCTGTTGACTGCAAACGTGTGGGTTTATTTCTGGGCTCATTATTCTGTTCATTGGTCTGTGTGTCTTCTAGTATGCCAGTATCATAGTATTTTTGGTTACTGTTGCTTTATAATATATTTTGAAATTGTAATGCCTTCAGCTTTCTTCTTCTTGCTCAAGATTGGTTTGTCTATTCTGGGTCTTTTGTGGTATCGTATGAATTTTGGGATTTTTTTCAATTTCTGTAGAAAATGCTATTGGAGGGACACCATGGCTCAGTTGAGCATTTGACCCTTGATTTTGGCTCAGGTCATGATTGCAGAGTCATGGAATTGATCGCTGTGTCAGGTTCCCCACTGAGTGTGGAGCCTGCCAGGGATTTTCTCTCTCTCCCTCTACTTCTCTCACTAGCTTGTGTGCTCGCTCTCGCTCTCTCTCTCTCTCTCTCTCTCTCTCTCTCTCTCAACATGTGATTGGAATTTTGATAGGGTTTACATTGAATTTTTAGATCACGTTGATAAGCATGGACATTTTAACAGTATTAATTCTTCTAATCCATGAACATGGGCTGTCTTTCCATTTATGTATGTCGTCTTTAATTTTCTTCATTGATGTTTTATAACTTTTGGTATACAGGTCTTCCACCTCTTTGGTTAAGTTTATCCAAACTATTTTATTCCTTTTGTATCTGTTGTAAATGAGACTGTTAGATTCCTTTTCAGATAGTTTTTTGAATATAGAAATGCCCTTGATTTTTGTATGTTCATTTTGTATCCTACAACTTTTCTGAATTCATCTCTTAGTTCTAATAGATTTTTTGAGTATTTAGTGTTTTCTTCATTTATGATCATGTCATCTGCCAACAGATAATTTTACTTCTTTCCTTTCTATTTGGATGCCTTTATTTTTTCTTTTTATCTAATTGGTTTGGCTAGGACTTCCCCTGGTAGAATTCTACGTTAAATAGAACTGACAAGTATGGCCACTCTTGCCTTGTACTGGAACTTAGAGGGAAAGCTTTGACATTTTCCCAGTTGATTATGATGTTAGCTGTGGGCTTTTCAGATATAGCCTTTATTTTGTTGAAGTATAGAAAAGCCAAATATTGAAAACAAAGAACATAATGAGTAAAGGGACATATGTTAATTCCAGTGTTACTATAGAGTTTTAGTAATTAAGACAGTATTGTACTGGCATAGGGACAGAAAACTAGATCAGTGCAACAGAATGGGGATTCTAGAATTAATCCCAAACTTCTAATGTCAGTTGGGTTTTGACACGTGTCAAAGTAATTCAGTTGGGAAAATAAAGTTTTTTCAACAAATGTTATTGGAACAAGTGGATAACCATATAGGAGGGAAAAAATGAATCTTGACCCCCCTGACCTCACACTATACATAGAACGTAACTCAAGGTAGATCATAGATAGAAATATAATGCTTAAACTACAACGCTTCTAAAAGGAAACATAAGCAAGTAATTTTCCAATTTGGGAGTAGGCAATTGTTTGGGGGGGTAGGAAAGAAAGGAATATAAAAGTAAATATCTGGGGGTGCCTGGGTGGTTCAGTTGGTTGAGCATCTGGCTCTTGGTTTCGGCTCAGGTTATGGTCTCGTGATATGTGAGTTTGAGCCCCACGTCGGGCTCTGTACCAGCAGTGTAGAGCCTGCTTGGGAGTCTCTCTGTCCCTCCCCTGCTCACCCTCTTGCTTTCTCTCTTTCTCTCTCTCTCAAATAAACTTTTTTTAAAAATTAAAAAAAATACATAACTTGATCAATTAGACCCCATGAGAATATAGAATTTCTGTTTATCAAAAGTTACCACTAAGAAAATCAGCAGACAAGCCAAATGCTTGGAGAAAATATTCATACAACATACTAAGCATACTACAAAAGTGGGAAAAAAAACTGATTTTGCTGTCATAATATCTATTCGGTTATTTGTTTACTGGTTTACTGTCTCTCTCACAGAAATGTAATCTCCACGAGAGCAAGGTCTTCTACCAGTTTCTAGCTCAATGTACACAATAGGTGCTTATGAAATATTTGTTGAATAAATAGTTCATTTGATTAGAAGGGCTGGGACTGTACCTTTACACTGGATCAGGGCTGGCATCATCCAGAGAGCTAACTCGGCTGTGTGTGGGAGGCTGTAACTGTGTACCTCTCACAGCTTAGGGTGGATCTGCATTGTATTTCCTGTGGTTGACAACTCGAGATGTCTTTATTTCATACGTCTGCCTCAGAAAGTAAGATTTGATGTTGCTTAGTCACCAGGATACCGAAACAATCTTTTAGCCTTATTTTGTTCCTTGAGTTATCCCTATGCTTAGCTAGCAATTAAATTGAAATGGTCTGAAGGTACATCTTTTGGTTTGGTGTTTGGCAAACCCCAGGGCTTTATCATGGTTTCAAAGCTGTTGTCCCATCCTGCAGAGGATATCCAAGTTTTTCAAACTCTAGATGGAAGTGTTTAAAGGAGCTGCACGCCATCTTGGTGCAGAGAGCATCGACTCTGGGGCTCATTGCAAATGGGACTTCCCCAACCTCATCTTCTGTGCCCAAAAGCCAGCAAAGATACTGAACACTGAGAACACTGTGGCTATCGATTGTTTATATACCCGCCAGTGTTAAAATTTTGCTTTCAAATTCTCAAAATCAGTTTCCATTTATTTGCACACAAGCGAAGGGGACAGGGTTTTGAACTCCATTTGGTGCCTAAGTAAATGCACCCGATAAATGCTTGCATTTTGGCCAGCATTTTTAACCACCATCTGGAAGGGGCAAAGCGGGTAATTTGCAAAGCTGTGTTTACGCCGAATGAATTTGAAGAATTCTATTTCAGTCCAATATATACTTAATAATAAAACATTGGATTAGACAAACCAGAGATTACCGTTACAGACACTTGTTACAGATTAGCCAAGCCTCGGTCACGGTTTCAATGATCCATGTTAGAAGGGATAATGCGTGCTGTGTGGTGTGAGCAGAAAGCCACTAAGCTGCCTTTGTGGAGGGGGTTCACCTGGGCTCTCCCAGGACTGTTCCGCATTCCAGGTACTCATCGCTGGAGAACTCTTAACCTTTCGTTACAGCTGTACATTTCTTGGACACTATATATACCAGGCACTGGGAGGCCCACTGAATTTTTCCATTTACAAAACACTCAAGTGCCTGCTCTCAGACAGTGCCCATCAAAGTATGCTTCATGAGCTCCCATTTCACAGGTGAAGAAACTGAGGTCCAGAGGGGATCAAGTGATGCCACACTGCTAGGGGCCGGATGAGCAGGATTCTAATTCCTCTCCGTGGCACTCCAGAGATTTGCTGTGTCTTTTTCTTCCCCGTCACAGATGTAACGTCAGCTAAAGGATGTAGCAGGATGAGATGAAATCAGAGACTGAGAGGGATGCAAGGGGCCTGCAGCCTGGCTCTTCTGAGCCCCAGGGCTCCAGCTAGTGCTTTTCTGGAACTATTATCAAAGGTCTGGACTCTGAGAATCGCCTCCAACAGCCTACTGATTTCCCAGCGAGAGCGATCCCTGAGTTCTCCCTGCGCCCGCTCCAACCTGCAGAAATATGGGCAATCCTTTGACCCCCACCCGGGAAGGGAAACCTTCAGAGACGAAAGAGTGGTTCTGCCGGTGCCTCCCCGAGTGGGCTCTGCCTTCCCTCCGCCAGGCTTCAGGGCATCCAGGCTCTCTGTGACTTAGGGCTCTCTGGATGGAGGAAAGATCAGCGAGGATAGATGGCATCCTTAGGGCCTCAGTTGATGTTGGTCCTGAAGAGTTAAGTGGAGAGTGTATAGGATATAGTTTCCTTGCCAGTACGTGCACGGGAACTGGAGGGTGTGGGCCGGGGGGTGGGATGGGGGAGGTACTCTGGCTCCAGACTCCAGAGATCCTTGAGAGCAGAGCATGGCTGTTTTTGAGGATACTCACCAATTTCACATCACCGAAGGGCTTGACTGAGGCCTGGGCTGCTCTACTTTCAAACCGGGCAATAGCCTGACACCCATGAATCAGAGAGTCTGACTGGAGTTTCTGCATTCAGACCAGGATATTCTGTCTCTGCAAATGGTTCTGGAGCTCAGGACTCACTGAAGCCTGTCCCTAGAGCTCTGAGACAGACCCCAGGGTACAGGTCTGGAGCCACGAGATGTTAGCCGCAGGAGGCGCTGATGCAGAGGGAGGTAATACTCCACAGCTAAAAGGGTCCAGGCTTGAGAGCCCAGATAGGCATGGGTTAAAGCTCAGTTCTGCCACCATTTAGCCGTGTGACCTTGGGAAAGCTACCGAACCTCTCTGAGCATCAGTCTCCTCATGATTCCAGTTCCTTTGTGTGCATACTTCACATATATGTGCTCCCTGAGGACAAGGGCTGAGTCTTAGTCGTAGTGTGTCTAGTACATAGCACATAGTACTTGATAGCTGTTTGAGTATTTCAATTAACCTATCGATCAGTAGATTACCATAAACTCCCTTAGTGCTGTCTGGCATTCCTGTTCCCAGCGCTACTTGGTGGCACCTGGTCCACCTTCTCAAACACTTTTTTTTTTTTTAAGTTTATTTTTTGAGAGAGAGAGAGAGTGTGAGTGGAGGAGGGGCAGAGAGAGAGAGGGAGACGCAGAATCCGAAGTAGGCTCCAGGCTCCAAGCTGTCAGCACAGAGCCCGACACGGGGCTCGAACTCACAAACTGTGAGATCATGACCTGAGCTGAAGTCAGACGCGTAACCAGATGAGCCACGCAGGCGCCCCCTCAAACACTTCTGGAAGGCCTGGTTAGGAATGTAGGCTTCAGAAAAGAGAATGTAGTATTTACTCCAGTTGACTCCATCAATGAATACATTCATTAAGTGTTGGGAAAGGCAGTCTCACCTGTGCCTGTAGCCTTTTGACTCCCCCCTCCCCCCCCCGCCCCCCCATCCTTCACATGTGCCCCTTTGTTCCACCTCAGTATGGGTATCGTGTGGGCTCCGGCCGGTGCCATTGCTCGGTTCCCAGTGGGGAGACAATGGGGTCTTCTTTTTTTCCAATGTCTTCTTCTTTTTTTTTTTTTATTTCTAGGAGAGAGAGAGAGAGAGACAGCGTGAGCAGGGGAGGGTCAGAGAGAGAGGGAGTCACAGACTGAAACAGGCTCCAGGCTCTGAGCTGGCAGTCAGCACAGAGCCGGACGCGGGGCTCGAACCCACGAACCATGAGATCATGACCTAAGTGAAAGTCGGACGCTTAACCGACTAAGCCACCCAGGCGCCCCTCCAATGTCTTCTTTTTAAAGTTAGTTTATTCTTTTTGAGAAAGAGAGAGCATGTGCAAGCAAGGAAGGGGCAGAGAGAGAGAGGGAGAGAATCCCACGCAGGTTCCGCACCATCAGCACAGAGCCCGACATGGGCCTCGAACCCACGAACCACGAGATGGTGACCTGAGCCCAAGTCAGGAGTCCTATGCTTAACCAACTGCGCCACCCAGGCACCCTGAGAATGGGGACTTCCGTTGGCAGCAGGAGAGCAGTGGGTGCAGACCTCCCTGTGGGCCAGGACCTGGTGGCCATGAGAAACGGACACCCTTCGTGAATCTGATCTTAATCGGTCTCGTCTCTGTGTGAGTCAAGTGTTGTTCCATTCAGTGCCGTGTGACTCCTCTCTCTCTTGGTGACCTCAAACAGTGGCTGATATAGTGGACTGCGATTCCCGGTGACAGGCATTTTTATCCTCTGTTCTGCACGTTGTACCATGGTACTCCTTCCTCGGAGGTGGTGACAGGTGTCACTCACTTGACAGTTCAACAAGCACCTGATATTTTCCAGGCATCGTGGAGGGGAGGTTCCAGGGAGGGGTAAAAGTAGTTAAAACCTGGTCTCTTCGTGCCAGGAGGCTCATGATTTATTGGGGAATACACATACCCTGGAATAATAGTTATCATTTGCTAAACACCTACTATGTACGGGGCCTTCATCTGAACTGAGGCTCAGACTCATTACATTAGGTGTAAAGTTACATGTCTCGGTTTCCTTGGGACAGTCCTGGTTTATTCTTCCTCCCGTGGAATGACTGGCAACACCATTTTTACGCTCAAAGATGTTTTGATCTGAACAGTAACATACAGTGTCAGTTTAACCAAGAAACGTGGGTTTCTCCAACCTGCTGTTTTAGAAATACAACCAGAGTATTGTGTGAATCCTGAGTAAGGAGCCATTAGGGCTTCGCTGCAGTGGATGGAGGAAGAGGGTCATGGAGGGGTTGGCCTTGAGGAGCGCCGGATAGAAGTTTTGGCGGCACAGGTAGTGATTAGTGATGTTTTTCCTTTTTTGTTGTTGTTATGAATATCTTTGTATGTACTTGGATGTCCAAAGCCAGGATTATGGAGTTCTTTTTTTTTTTTTTTAAGTTTATTTATTTTGAGAGAGAGAGAGAGAGCATGAATGAGAGAGCGGCAGAGAGAGAGGGAGAGAGAGAATCCCAAGCAGGGTCCATGCTGTCAGCATGGAGCCTGACAAAGGGCTTGAACTCATGATAATGACCGTATTCATTGACTGAACCAAAGTAAGTAAATGCCATATTCTCCTTTATGCACCAAGCCTTGTGCCAAACAGGTCACGTTTAATATCTCGTTGAATCCTTACAAACCTACAAGATAATGTCTACAAACTGTCACCACCTTTTTACAGGAGAGGAAACGAATGATGCATGGGGTTAAATAACTTGTTCAGGGTCACATGTAATCTTTATGGAGTCAAAAATCAGGTAATTCTGAGTTCAGAACTCACATTATTATTTTTTTAATTAAGATATAATTCACATATAATATTGTGTAAGTTTAAGGTGTACAAGGCATCGATTTGTGACATGTACATGTTGCAGGCGATTACCATGATAACATTAGCTAATACCTCTACCACATCGCATAAGTTTCTTTCTTTCCTTTTTTTTTTAAAGTTTATTTACTTATTTTGAGAGAGACAGAGACAGCACGAGTGTGGGAGGGGCTAAGAGAGGGAGAGAGAGAGAGAGAGAGAATCCCAAGCTGAAATCAAGTTGGTCGCTAAACCAACTGAGACACCCAGGTGCCCTTATTTCCTCCCCTCCCCTCCCCTCCCCTCCCCTCCCCTCCCCTCCCCTCCCCTCCCCCAGGCTTCACATCAAACACGAAGCCCAACATGGGGCTTGAATTCACAACCCTGAGATCAAGACCTGAGCTGAGGTGAAGCGTTGGCCGCCTAACCGACTGAGCCACCCAGGTGCCCCACATCACATAATTTTCAGTTCTTTTTTTGCGGTGAGTCCATTTATTATCTGGTCTCTTAGTAAGTGTGAATTGCATGATATGGTATTGTTGACTATGGTCACAACGCTATGCATTAGATATTCAGGACTTACTCATCTTTTAACTGCAAGTGTGTTTGCTTTGACCAACATCTCAATTCTACCACCCCTAGGCCCCTGTAACTACTATTCTCCTCTCTGTTTCTTTGAGTTTCGCTTTTTTAGATCCCACACGTAAGTGATACCAGACAGCACTTCCATGCTTATTGTAAAATTAATTACAGTTGCCAAGATATGGAAACAAGCTAAGTGTCAACAACTGAATGAGTAAAGAAGATATTTTATGTATCTTTTATTTGCATATATATGTATCTTTTATATATTTTATTTACTTCTTTTCTATATCTTCCACACACACACACACACACACACACACACACACACACACATAAATGGACTGTCGTTCAGCCATGAGAAAGAAGGAAATCCTGCCTTTTGTGACACGATAGATGGACCTTGAGAGAATTATACTAATTGAGATAAATCAGACTTCACATCCTTAAATCTTTCACTGTCCTACTTCTAGAAATTTCCATGATCTCCAATCAGAATTTCACCATGGCCGGCACAGCTTTCCATTTCAGCCGGTCACGATAAACAGTGTCAGGGATCTTCTTTGTTTTCTCAGAGTTGCCAGCCATGTCATCCTGGCCAAATTCACTTCTCTTTCTCAGAGTCTGTTTCTTCATCTGTACAGTGATCATAACTCCTCCCTCGCAGCCCGTGCCAGGGAGATTAAATGAGGAAATGTGTGGAGACTATCTAGCCCAGCGTCTCTCTGTTGATTACCCTTCCCTTCCCTGTAGTCATGCATCTTGCCTTTCTGTGAATAGTTGGTAGGATTATTCGGTTTCACCTTGGCGGTTGTCACAGCTGAAATCCAGCTCAACGCTTTTTCACATGAGGAATATGTAATTTTTTTTACATTAGAATTTAGATAAATCAGGGAAATTAAGTTAGAGCAGTTCTGTCCTTCCCCCCCCCCCCCCGTAAAATCCAAGAATTTGGTGCCCTAGGTGTTTACGTGAAAATATTAGCCTCCTGGGTGCCTGGGTGGCTCAGTCGGTTAAGCGTCCAACTTTGGCTCAGGTCATAATCTTGAGGTTTGTAAGTTCGAGCCCTGCATCAGGCTCCATGCTGACAGCGCAGAGCCTGGAGCCTGCTTTGGATTCTGTGTCTCCCTCTCTCTCTCTTTGCCCTTCCCCTGCTTGTACTCTGTATCTTTTTCTCTCAAAAATAAACGTTAAATTTTTTTGAAAAAATACGAATCTCCCAAAGAATGTACATCACAGAGGATCTCATAACTTGGCCTTTTTTTCCTTTACTTTATATTTTTAATAATGCATATGCATGGGGGAAAGGCAGAAGCTTCCAAAGATTCTACACTGAAGAATAAGTTGTTTTTCCCTACCACCCCCAATCCCCAAGTCCTCCTTCTTACAGGCAGCCACTGCCATTACTTTGTGTGTCTTTCAAGAGATATTCTTTTCGCATATAAGCATATTGGTAGATTTATATCTCCCTGGCTTTTCCCCACAAACATAATCTCATATTCGGCACACTGTTCTGAGCCTTGGTTTTATTATTTAACAATGTGTCCTGACACTCTTTCCATTGAAGTATGAATAGATTTCCCTCGTTATTTGTACTGGCTGTATGGTCTGCTGCTATTCCACATTTTTTTGAAGGCATTATCTTCATACACACATCGCGGCTCACATGAGCATAGATTAGTAAGAAAAATGGTTCTTCCCCAAATTCCTGGATCAAAGCGTACGTATGTTTACAGCGTTGCTAAACGTTGCCAAACTGGCCCCCAAACAGGTGTCTGGGTTTAATTACCACCAACAGTGATCCAGGGTGTTTCTTCACATCCTGGAACACAGTATGGTTTTTTAGCCTTTTCAATCCTCGTTGGAAGATGATCATTTATTTTAGTTTAATTTAGTATCTCTTTTACTCCGAGTTGATCGTCTTTTCATATATATTTAAAAGTCATTTGCATTCCTTCTTGTATGTACACATATGCTTTGCCCATTTTTCTTACGGATTATTCCATGTATTTTACTTGAGTGTAAAACCTATTTATACATTAAAAGATTTAGATTTTTCACCGCGAATGTTGAAAGTGTTTTGTCTACCACTTTCCTTTTGACTTCCTGTTGTTCATGGTATTTTGATGCATGGATTGTTTTAAATTTTAATGTCTCTCTCTCTTTGTTAATGGCTTTTGGCCTGTGCATCACACTTAGAAACATTTCCGAGAATATAATAAATCAGTTTTCTCTTGTAACTTTAGTGGTATCATTGTTTTAATTTAATTAAGTTTATTTATTTATTTATTAATGTTTTATTTATTTTTGAGAGAGAGGGACAGAGAGCGAGCAATACAGGGGCAGAGAGAGAAGGAGATGCAGAATCTGAAGCAGGCTTTAGGCTCCGAGCTGTCAGCACAGAGCCCGACGTGGGTCTCAAACTCACAAACTGAGATCATGACCTGGTCCGAAATCAGATGCTTAATCGACTGAGCCACCCAGGTGCCCCATTAATGGTATCATTTTAAAGAAAATATTAATGTTTTTATTCATCTGGCTTTTATTTTAGGATAAGAAATGGGGCAGGTATCCAACCTAATTTTTTTCAAATGTATAGCCAGTTGGCCCAATACCATTTATTGAATAATTACTTTCCCCTTGTCGATTCTAAATGCCTCCTTAGTAATAAACCAGGTATATATATTTTACTGTTCGGTTCCATTGACTTTCTACTCATTTACTGGCACCAAACTGTGTTAATTATACTCATTTTATGTTATTTCAATAGCTGTTATTGCTAGTCCCCTCTCACTACTCTTCTTTTTCAGAATTTTCCTTGGGTTTCTGACAAGTCATGTTTCTATTTGAACTTTAGGATAAGTGTGGCTGATTCAAAATAGAATTTTATTCGCATTTTCCTGGGATTGTTGAAATTTATAAACATTCACAAGACGATTGTTTCGGTGAGAATCATTTCTTTTGTTTTTAATGTTTTTTATTTTCGAGAGAGACAGATCATGAGTGGGAGAGAGGCAGACAGAGGGAAACAGAATCCGAAGCAGGCTCCAGGCTCTGAGCTGTCAGCACAGAGCCCACCGTGGGGCTCAAAGTCGTGAACCGGGAGATCATGACCTATGCTGAAGTCGGACGTTTAACCAACTGAGCCTCCCAGGCGCCCCTCCCCTATTTCTTACAGTAAGCATTTATTACTCTTCTATCAAGAAGAAAAAAATATTTTAAAAACAATGTTGACAGCATAGTTAAGAAATGTAACTTTGAAATAGAATTGTGACGCTCTTAGAGGAAGAACGAGACCAACAGGGTCAAGTGCATAATCAGGGTAGACTAACTGGTGTGCTACATTAACCCCGGAAGACACAGCAGCTGTAAACAATAAGAAACAATGCTTTTTTCTTCCGGGCTACTGCAGGTCCATGGGGACTGGAGCAGGGAGGGGACAGCTGTTGCATATAATAGATTTTAGGAGGCCAGCCCAGAACTGATAGGGTCACTTTCACTCACTTTCCACTGGCCAGCACTTAGTCCTAAGGCCATATCTCGCTGCAAGGGTGACTAAGAAGTGTAATCTAGCTGCATGCCCAGGACCAAGAGAGCGTGCATCCTGGCAAACACTCACAGATTCTAGTTAGTCTAGTAAGCATTTGTACGCTAGTGGTTTTGCACCATTTTCCAGGGAAGTTATTTGGGTTCTGGAGTGTCCTTCCCAGGAGCTTTCTCAAAGCTTTCTCAAAACTTTTGAGTGTACCCAGAACAGTCGAACGAGCAGAGATGTGTTCTGTCCCCCTGGATTCCCATGTGAATTTCTGGCATTGAGCCATCTCCAATCTGAAGTTAAACTTTCAGACTCTCATCTTCCCCCTTCCCCATCTGCTCTGACTCGGTATCTTCATGTAACTCAGTATCTGACCTTTGTCTAAGGTGGGTACTGCTTTTTCTGTGTACGATCCTTTGGTCAACTGTCAGCATTTCCTTTCTTGTCTGAACTCAGTTCATCTCCTGCTTCCTGATCCGACACTGGGTTGCTCGGTGTCATCTTACCTGGGGCTGATTGCTTCCTGGAGAAGGAGGGAATCATTTTTTCTTGTTCTGGTTTCTTGCAAGTGATTGATGCACTACTCACAGTTCACTTCCTGCGGTCACCTGCTCTGTGGCCTCTGGTACCCTGAGTTTGTGTAAGGAAGCTGTTGGATGTGCGCAGCACAGCCGGACTTGGCTTATCTGGAAGGGATCACTGATGGACAACTGACATCATCACCTTCTCTCAAAGTATCGAAATGCGGGACATATTGAAAACATTCTGTGTGTCCGCAAAGGACAAACCCTCAACACGTATCCTAGGAAGCCGGGGTCCTGCTCACACTGAAATAAACTATTTGTTTCTTTCCCACAGGGGTTTCAGGGGCATGAAACTCCTTTTATCACTCAGGACAAGTTTAACGTGATACGTTTTAAATGGAGCCTTTATTTAAGCAATTTCTGTGCTCTGCTCGTGTTTGGGAATCCAACAAGCTGCTACGCAAGCAAAATGCCTGGGGGTCCAAGACCAACCTTGGTATTGAAGTCCAGAGCTATTTTTAAAATCACATTTTCTTTCTGATTATACAAGCAATGCATAACAATGACTTATGCTTTTGAGGGCACACTCAGAGCTCGGTACGGGGGCTCCATGTTTCGCACGCACTAACTAACCTTCACAGCCTCTTCTGAGCTAAATATGATTTCTGTTTAATTTAGAAGGATTCTGAGGTCCAGAGAAATCCAGTATCTTGTGCGGGTTCACAAAGCTGGGAGGTGGTAGCGCTAGAATTAGAACTGGGCTCTTCTGACCCTGGTGTCTACACACACTTTACGGCCACCAAATCTTGCCTCTATACTTGACTAGTGCAGCAAATTTCAAAGAGGTGCAATATAACGAAAAAGAAGAAAAAAACAGGAAGTATAAATATTAGCATAGTACCTTAACCTGAAGATATCTATTGTATTTGGTACATTTTTTCCTAAGTGCTTACTCTGATGGATACATTAGTAGATTTCTTTAATGAACAAGGTTTATTCATGGTTTTGTGCTCTGTTTTTAACATTTAACCCCTTATTGTGAGCATATTTTCAAGTCATTAAATTTTGTCGAAAGCCTTTTCATGGTTGGTTGCCATTCGATTTTTTTTTTTTATAAATAGTTTATTGTCAAATTAGTTTCCACATAACACTCAGTGCTCATCCCCAAAGTGCCCTCCTCCATGCCCATCCCCCCCTCCCCCCCCACATCCATCAGTCCTCAGTTTTTGTCAGCATT